>NC_069504.1:1118093318-1118393318 GCF_027579735.1 Bombina bombina
TACCTTTTACAACACTTTCAAATTTGACTGCAATCAGGCAAAAAGTACACACACAAAATTGCAGCTATCTTGTATATTACTTCAACATTTTTGAGACCCATCACAAAAATAGGGTCATGAAAGTATGTGATATCTTGGCACTGGGTCTTGGGGGAATTTTTTTTTATGAACCCTGTTTTATAGCACTCAAAATTCAAATAGCAACACATACAGAACACTGTCAGATGACACGCACGGCTATTGGTTTAGAGGTGGAAACGTCACCTCATTGGTAGAAGAGCGTTGTGCTGTGGATGGCTGGAGGCTCTAATTTTAGCGAGCTGCTGTTTTTCTATTAAACGCTCAGATTTACCATCACTTTAAGTGTAGTTCAAAATGTCTTTAGCATTGTTGTGCAACATTTACGTCAATAGAAATATGTGGAACAGCAATTACCCATGTAGCTTCCATACTGTGCAATGACCCAGGTTATCTCATGCAGCAATGCTGCGCTAGAGAATAGGCACAATCCTGGCACAGAAGCTGAACAAATACCATTCTGTGTGCATCTGGGACTGCTGGAAATGTGCGTTCACTAACCGTTCAATCAACACTCCAAGCTGTAGGAAGTATAATACAGAGACATAAAACTTACATTTCACATAAAATATTTATGTATTAAAAAAGAAAATGCCTCTGGTTTTACCCCAGGTTTATATTCGTGCAGGAGCTGTGTAAAATGAAGCTACACTGTAGGTAAGATAGATAGATAAATAGATAGACAGACAGACAGACAGATAAATAGATAGATAGAATATACAGGTATATACTGTATATGAGCATCACTGGTGTTTTCCTGTTTGTTTTGCCACCTGATGATTTTTTTATGTTCTCATAGACATTGAAGTTCAGAAAATGAAGAAGGCTTTGGAGATGCTGATGGCTGCCAATGAGGAGAAGGTATGAGACGACAGGGCTATAGCTCTGTACCATAAAATGCTTCAGTCACTGGAGTTCAGCTGTATCATTCTGTAGCACATAAGATATATCTTACAACACATGAGATTTGTCATCTATATATCCCAGCCTTTAAAGGGACAGTACACACCTTGTAATTACCGGATATTTCTGTTGTGTTGCTATAGAATAACGTGTGAAAACAAATAAACAAGAATAGTGGTCCGGAAACCATCTCAGTCCTTATGGGTTAAAAAGTGATCCTTTATTTTTAAACAGTTTAAAAATGAACACAGTTCATAACAGGGTGCAAAAATGTTGACATATCTTACGCGTTTCGGCTGGTGCGGTATTCATAGACCTACTGAGTGCTAAGTCAACCTGCTTTAAAAAAAGGCTGGTTTACAGCCATTGGACAGGAATACAACAATTAATTGATTCTTAAAGTGACAACACCACATTTATAGTTGCTGCAATGGGAATGTAGAATTTAATGAAATCATTTCCAACTTGAAATAAATTAGATGTGTTTATCCACACTGAAATGGTATATTGTTATAAAACATCTAAAATATCAGTACCGGATTTTGAAACTTGTTAAAAGGAGAGGAAAGACAAATCTATGTACAAATTATTCTATTATATTCACTTATTATTGTTGGCTAGAAAGCCAAGTATAATGTAGATGCATAGATTTTAAAGTACTATAATATAATCATGTCCTCTCTGACCACAGTTTTCTAAAACCTGGTACATATTTAAATATTATGGTTGGATAGATAAAAAGATGTTTTATGTATATAGTATGTATAGAATAACATGTCAGACAAAAACAAATTAACATATTGTTTCTCAACTTGTTATCAATAGCCAAACTCCAGCCACCATTTGCCTTATATGGAAGAGCCAATCTGGGCTTTAGTCTGCCGACAACAAGGCTAACCATAGTTATAATGGGGTCTATGCTATCACAATCCTTTAGAAAAAAGTATCAAATGATTTAGCTACAAAATTCTCCATAGACTTTAATGGTAATTTTCTGTTGAAAAAAAATTAAAGTGTGTGATCAACCCCAATGTTAAGGGACATGAAACCCGAAATGTATCTTTTCTGATTCAAATAGAGCATACAATTTTGAACAATTTTCCAATTTACTTTTATTATCTAATTTACTAAATTCTCTTTTTATCTTTTGCTTAAAAACATATCTAGATAGGTTCAGGAGCTTGAAGCTAGCTCCTTATTGGTGGCTTAAATTGTATGCCCATTTTATAGGCTTACAAATGTGTTCAGTTAGCTCCCAGTAGTGCATTGCTGGCTTCTTCAATGAAAGATACAAGAGAATGAAGCACAATTGATAACAGAAGTAAACTGGAAAGTTGTTTAAAAATGTATAATCTATCTGAATCATGAAAGAAAAATTTTAAGTAAACTGTTCTGCAGCTGTTATTACCTAAAGCCAATTAGGCACAGCTATGTAGCAGAGTTAGACTTGATACATCAACAGGTGCATCTCAAGTTCTGAGAATTAGAAAACCAGCAATTTCAGGGATAAATTACACGAAAACGGTACAAAATTAAAAAATGAAAGTATATTAAGTTGTTTCATTATGCATAACTGAACATTTGTCTGCACTAGGCTGAAGTGAATTGTAGATCTAGTCCCCGTGTACTCTAAGGTGCATTGCTGGCAGTAGGATGTAGCTGAATGCCCATTAAACATAAGCATTTTCCATGAGAGCTTACTGTGGTAGGCCTAGGAGAGTGCCCGTAGCAATGTGTATAGAAATGTTATACAAATACACTGTAGAGGGAGCTGCAGCAAGTTAGTGACAGCCTGGCTATGCCTTCACTTGCACACACTGTTTGTATTTCTCCTATACAAGCTGCACTTTCAGTTTGTGTTCTGTCTCCTTTAATAAACAGTGCTTCTAGTTATACTGCTTAGGTTGCTTGTCTAACATTTGTAAAACACGTGCATAAACCTGAGGCTATCTCTGTATGACCTCGTGGTAAGGGGCTAAGATTCCACAGACAGAAATAAAGAGACAAATTTAATAACAGAAGTAAACTGGATATATTTTTATTGTATATTCTGTCTGAATCATTGTTTAATTTCCACTTCTATGTCTCTTTAAATACTTTGTGTGTTTATATTAGTGATAGCCAACCAGTTATCTAAGCTGCCACACGTGGCCCTCTGCACTAGTTTTTGGATGGGGGAAAGCAAAAATAAGAACTTGTGCTTTGGGGACTTCTGCTAGATGGGCAAACAAGGTGACTACATCTCAGTAGCGCCCCCTGGAGGGAAGAACAGACAGCGCGTGTCCTGCAGCCTTAACTAGATATATGTGCCAGTGGTAATTGTTTGGAAATGCATTATTATTTCTTTGCATATGAACCATACATTTATATCCAGCCTTTAAGGCTTTTAAACTATTGAACTACTCCCCCCCCCCCATCCCATATTGGCCATCACTGGTTTAAACAGTTTATTCTGCAAAATTATTGCTTTTGTGTTTCTCCTGAGATGATGCAATTGTCTCCTGGGGAGAAAGTTTACAGCTTGTTTGAGTATATATGGCTATAAAATAATAATAATGGGAAAGCTTTGTTTGGTGAATACAAATCTCTCACAGTACCCAGTGCCATCAGCTAGGTGGGACATCCAGTCTATGGATTTTATTGGAATTCCTAAAATTAAAGTAAGGTTTTATGTAGAAGCCAACTTCTGATAAACCAAAAGCATTTGTCCCCCTATGCCCGGCTCAGATTGTCTTACATCTGTAATATATATCATTAAAGGGACAGTCTAGTCCAAAACAAACTTTCATGATTCAGATAGATCATGTCATTTTAAACAATTTTCCAATTTGCTTTTATCACAAATTTTGCTTTGTTCTCTTAGTATTCTTAGTTGAAAGCTTAACCTAGGAGGTTCATATGCTAATTTATTAGACCTTGAAGGCCACCTCTTTTCAGAATGCATTTTAACAGTTTTTCACCACTAGAGGGTGTTAGTTCATGTGTTTCATATAGATAACACTGTGCTCATGCACGGGAAGTTATCTGGGAGCAGGCACTGATTGGCTAAACTGCAAGTCTGTCAAAAGAACTGAAATAAAGGGGCAGTTTGCAGAGGCTTAGATACAAGATAATCACAGAGGTTAAAAGTATGTTAATATAACTGTGTTGGTTATGCAAAACTGGGGAATGGGTAATAAAGGGATTATAGACTGTCCCTTTAAATGTAGTTGGTTTCTTAAGGGACTTTAAATCCTTTAAAAATAATATATTTGTTTACAAATGGATCCTTTGCTCCTTATTTTGTCATTTGTAAAAGCTGCTTTTGCCTGTTGAATCCACCACGTATGCTAAAAATGTCAATACTCGATACTATCGCCTAGATTACAGGTTTTGAGCGCTATAGGGAAATTAACGAACGCAACAAAAGTGGCGTTATTTTAATCCCCTATAGCGCTGCCATTACAAGTTTTTTTTTAAAAAAGGCTTCTGCGGGCGATATGTTTTTTTTTTAGCTCCATAGCGCACCAAAAACAAGCGCTGTGTTTGACGTGCTTGTTCACCCTTTCCCCACAGACATCAATGGGGAGAGCGGGTCAGAAAAAAAAAATAACACCTGCGATCGCGGAAAGAAAAGATCTGTAACGTAGCCCCATTGATGTCTACGGGGAAAAAGAAAATACAGTTTAAACCTAACATCCTAACATAAACCCCACGTCTAAACACCCCTAATCTGCTTCCCCCGACATTGCTGACGTCTGCCTACAGTTATTAACCCCTAATCTGCTGCTCCGATATCGCCGTCACCTAAATAAAGGTATTAACCCCTAATCTGTCGCTCCCGATGTCGCCGCCATTATACTAAAGTTATTAACCCCTATTCTGCCACACCCCAACATCACCCACACTATAATAAATATATTAACCCCTATTCCACCGCTCCCCGACATTGCTGCAACTAAATAAAACTATTAACCCCTAAACCACTGGCCTCCCACATCACTGCCACTAAATAAACCTATTAACCCCTAAACCACCAGCCCCCCACATTGCAACAACCTAAATTAAACTATTAATCCCTAACCCTAACGTAACCCTAACACCCCCTAACTTTAACATAATTAAAATAGAGCTAAATTAAACTTACAATTATTAACTAAATAATACCTATTTAAAACTAAATACTTACCCGTGAAATAAAACCTAAGCTAGCTACAATATAACTAATAGTTTTCATCATCCAATAGAATTAGAGCTGCTTAAATCATATTGGCTGATATGAACAGCTGATTCAAAATTTTCAGCTAATAGGAATGCAAGGGACGCCATCTTGGATCACATATTTTGCATTGAAGATTTAGTATACGGCGGCGACTGTATGAAGAGGATGCTCCACGCCGGATGTCTTCAGGATGGACCCGCTCCGCGCAACCGGGATCAAGATAGAAGATGCCGCCTGGATGAAGATTGAAGAGGCCGTCTGAATTGAAGACTTCTCGCCGCTTGGATGATGACTTCTCCGCCTGGATGAAGATCGTTCAAGCGGGACTTCAAAAACTGTAAGTGGATCGTCTTGGGGTTAGTGTTAGGTTCTTTAAAGGGTTTTTTGGGTGGGTTTTATTTTTAGATTAGGGTTTGGGCAGTAAAAGAGCTGAATGCCCTTTTAAGGGAAATGCCCATCCAAAAGCCCTTTTCAGGGCAATGGGTAGCTTAGGTTTTTTTAAATTTAGGTTTTTTATTTTGGGGGGATGGTTGGGTGGTGGGTTTTAGATTAGGTGTAATTCTTTTTTAGTTTTGATAATTTCGTTTGTTATTTTCTGTAATTTAATGTTTGTTTGTTTTTGTAATTAGATACTTTGTAATTTTTAGAGTAGTGTTGGGATTAAAAGGTTTTTTTGGGTGGGTTTTATTTTTAGATTAGGGTTTGGGCAGTAAAAGAGCTGAATGCCCTTTTAAGGGAAATGCCCATCCAAAAGCCCTTATCAGGGCAATGGGTAGCTTAGGTTTTTTTAGATTTAGGTTTTTTATTTTGGGGGGATGGTTGGGTGGTGGGTTTTAGATTAGGTGTAATTCTTTTTTAGTTTTGATAATTTCGTTTGTTATTTTCTGTAATTTAATGTTTGTTTGTTTTTGTAATTAGATACTTTGTAATTTTTAGAGTAGTGTTGGGATTTTTTTAATTTGTAGTTTAGTTTATTTAATTGATAGTTTAATTTTAGTTTAATAATTATATTAGTTTAATTGTTAGTTTAAACTTATTTGTTTTAATTTGATAGGTAAATTTAATTTAAGCTGGGGAACTTCCGGCGGTGGCCATGATCGGTCGCATGGATGCATGCTGCTCTAGCATTTCACTCAAATCCATATATCACCTTTCAGAGGATTCATCTTTGCACAATATTAACAGATTTGAGTTCTGCATAGGAAGTTGGGGCTGAGTAGCTCAATAACACCGAAAACCTTGCAGTCATTCGTGCCTGAAGCAACTTTAAAGATAAGACCTTCAACGGCCCAGTCGTTACGCAGTACCTATTGAGTGCCGTGAACAAACCGAAAGAGTGCCTACAAGTCAACTTTCGCTGTGGTGGACATGGAGGAAGCTGTTGATATTCTTACTGCTATCCGTAATCTACTAGGAGCATATCATGACACTATCATAAATACAATCAGAGAGGCTGTCAACCCTATAAATACTACACTACGCACAGAGGAGATCGTGGTGAGCGAGAATACTGGGCTATCTGGGGTGGACGGAGCCTTGGGGCCCTGGTTCCTGCTACCTCTTTTACACTGCAGCTATCAAAGCATAAAAACCGTCAAACCAACTTCGGGTAATGTTAGTGAATTGCTTTGAGGCAGCCCGACTGAGATGCAGAGCACGAGTGGGGATCCATGTATTTATTTAGAGCCATGCGTTGACAGCACTGAAGTTATCACGTACCACCGGAGCGACATGGCTAATATACCTGTGCTAGCACCTGCTGGGATCTTTTCTCATTATACCGGTGCACTAAACATGATGTCAGTGTCTTCTCCCGGTTCCACAGCAGATAATGATGGTACATCTAGACTCCGCAATTTACAGACCCTAGGACTGCTACAAACCTTAATAGCTCTCTTTGGACTTGGGGAAACGTTTCTGTTACTGAATGCTGCAAGATCCTGCTCTCTTAATACTCAATGCCTCAACTCCCTCTCTCAGGCTACTTACAAACTCGGAGTGAAGTAATTTATTCTTTACTACCCACGCAAGGGCAGTTAAGTATATATTGCAATGAACTGTCCTGTACTTTATTACTAATTAAACACTGCTATCTTGACTGGTCCATGGACTTGAGGACATTATGCAGTCATCTTGCAATCACTCGCATGGGTTGAAAAACAAAAAATATTTTACGGATACAAATATTTAATATATGTACCCATAGCCTTACATCATAAGTAGCCATTTACCCTGGTTATATTATCAATGTAAGATGTATTGCTCTCTATGTTTATAGCAATATTTTATGTGTTTCCCTCTTCATTCAATGAAGGTGCAAGGATTTTTGTATACACAGGCGAAGGTGAATTTGGACGCCCCCATCCCCATTGCCCCAATCTTTAAAATTATCCTGTCCACACAACAACAACAATATAACCTGAATATATGTAATAAATACCAATATAAGGTAATGAATAACCTAACCTGCCAGGCAGTGCTACCTTTAATATTGTTTTCTGAAAGGAAGGCACATGTATATTATTATTATTTATTTTTTGTATCACCTTATAAATAATTGCCTGGCCCTCGATTAAATTCATTACAAGTACAAGGTTTCCAGCCACCTTTGCAGAGGAGTCTGCACTGCACAACTCTCTCTCACTTCACTCTCTCTATAATGAAATTAATATGGCGGTGTTTACTGCATATTTTCAATTTCATTCTGCCTAGTTCCCTGACTACTGAAGTGGTAGAGACTCTGACTTGTCTACAAAACAACATGAGTGCCGTCTACAGCAGAATAAGGCAGATCATATAGCAGCAGGCAGCCAGCAGAACTAGTGTGGCGTCCAGCCAGCCCACTAGGATTAAGAAGAGACTGAGCCTGACACTTAATGACTTTCCTGAATCCTGTCCTGATAAATCTAATATAGCATCAATTGACGGTTGACCTGAAGAGCAGCCAGCGCCCAGGCCAGCACCTATACATTAAAGGATTTGTCTCCTGTCTGTACTCACACAAATCTGAAATGACCCTTAATAATGTATAGGTGACCGTGTTGGGTGCTGGCTGCTTCAGGTCAACCGTCAATTGATACCAATATATATTTATTTCTTAGCATTCATTCATTCAAGTCAAGTCATTTATGTATGATCGACAATTACATTGATTGACAGTGACACTCAATGTGTGCCCCCTCCAGCTCCCTCAGAGACCCCCACCATTCCTAGAAGTACCCACTCCGGCCTTCGGACCCCTCCACCTCAGAGCCTCCCCCACGCCCACCCCACCATTCCTAGACATGCCCGCTCCTGACCCTTCCTCAGAGACCCCCCCACCAGTGCCACCATTCCCACCATTCCTACCTGCTCCTCACTCCATATTGACTTCACTGGTCGTCTGCGGGGAGCGGGCACACTCAGTCACCTCACGTGGCTCAGATTGTGCAGACAGTGTGTGAGCCTGTGTCACGTGGAGACGTCAGGTGGCTGTGGCTCATCTCGCACGATTTCTCCCTCTCCGAGTGAGTGATGTCAGGTAGACAGTCAGCCACTGGCAGCGGCAGGCATCACAGCTGCACAAGGCAAGTGAGCTCCGCCTCGTCACCTCCAGTCCTCCACTGAGACTGAGTCTGACACGGTCACCACATGCACGCACTGCCTGCACGGACCATGGTGCCCAATTTGTTCTGAATCTCCCCATAGGCTATAATAAAAGCAATAATAGCCGGGCGGCCACGCCAGCCCAGCCCAGAGTGGGACAGGTCGCACACAGGTGTCACTCATGATCAGGATTGGAAGTGTATAGTAGTAAAAAGTTTAGTTGCGTTAGGCGCAGATCAAATTTAAAAAAAATAAAAATACATTTTTTTTATCATAGGCAGTCGGCAACTCAGCACCGCTTTCAGTGCCCCCATGCTGGTGCGCTATAAGGCGGCTGCCTATACTGCCTAATACAAAAAGCCGGCCCTGTCAATGACTGATATTCTTTTTTTTTTTTCCATACATGCTGGCATTTGCAGATTTTCTGTAGAAGCTTGTTTTGTACTTTTGTTGAAATATGCTTTTAGACTACTGCACAAGTCACGGTTTACTAATGAGATAGGAACATGTTATTTACTTATACTACTATAGCAAACCTTTTCCCTAGACTACTTTAATCCATGCTGTGCAGTCTGTGGCCGAGACAGCATGGCTCTCTAATTAAGGTGTAAGGATATGATATATAGTCCAGCTATTATACCTCCACTATGGATCTTATTTATGAGAACTACAGCCAATGGTTAAACAATTCTTATTTGTTTTATTTAAATGGCACATTGCCCTAGTTTGAGAAACCCAGTCAGCATTGCAACTCGATATTTAATATAATTAAGTCATATCTGTTCTACACAGAACAACATAGCCTCAACTCAGCCCTGAATAGATCATATATCATTTTATCTTATAACCCCATTTCCTGCTCGGATGTCTTTTCCCCCCATTATGTGTACCCAGGCACCCTTTGATTACACCTGGTGTCAAGTAGAGCGGTATCTTTCGTAATTACCACATAACATATAATCTTTTTCTTTTTTTTATTTGATAAAGCTTAAAGGATGCAACCAATCGAAACCATCATAGTGGAAAAAAAACAAAAAAGTCTAAAAGTCATCAACTTCTAACAGAAACCACTGTAGTGGCGAAAACAGATCATTTTTATTTATAAAAGGTTACTATATATTTGAGTTTACAGTTTATATTGATTATATATAGTTTTGCATTCATATAAAAGATAAACTAAATCATCATCTATTAATCATACTAGGGTATGAGACTCTGAGAATTCAATACTTTATGGATATATAAATGGGTTTGCCAATGGGACTTACTTTGCACATGCTGTTTGTGCGAGGTATCATGGAGTCTTGTATGATGTTGAATACATCAGCGGGAAGATATTTACATCTGTCTCACTACAGTTTAAGATTTATATTCTATCAACCTCTTTTGCTACCTACTTCTATACCAACGCTATTAGACATTTTGGTCGCTGTTTTCATTGGAAACTTGTACATATGGTTAAACGCCTATTACTCAGTGATATCCACTCTAAATTCCTCATATAAAGGTCTCATCCCCTAAGCTACAAAAATATATAATACTAAAAGACCAAAAGAATCTTATTCTATAATGCTATGTTAAAAGTTGGGTAACAAAGAATACATTTTATTATCTGTATGTAAAACAATATCTATATTGATGTGTACACTTGTAAAATTACTCATACTGTACTTTTTTTAAACTCTTTTTTCTGTATTATGAAAAATTCAATTAAATAAAAAAAAATAAAAAAAAAATATTTTCTTTACATTAAGCTAGGGAAATTGTAATTTTAATATAACATTAGGGGGGCGCTAGGTTTAGGGGTTACTATTTTAAATTAGTTTATTGCAATGTGGTGGGCTTTCGGTTTAGGGGTTAATAGTTTAATTTAGTATATTTCGTTGTGGGGGGCTTGCAGGTTAGGGGTTAATAGGTTTATTAGTGGCGGATGTGTAGGGCTTAATAACTTTAGTATAGTGGGGGCGATGTGGGCGGATGGCAGATTAGGGGTTAATAATATTTAAATAGTGTTTGCAATGCAGGAGGGCGGCGGTTTAGGGGTTAATAACTTTAGCATAGTGGTGACAATGTCGGGGAGCGGCGGAATAGGGGTTAATACATTTTCTTAGTGGCAGCGATGTTGGGAGCGGCAGGTTAGGGGTTAATACATTTATTATAGTATTTGTGATGCGGGAGACCCTCGGTTTAGGGGTTAATAGGTAGTTTATTGGTGTTTAGTGTACTTTGTAGCACTTTAGTTATGAGTTTTATGTTACAGCTTTGTAGCGTAAAACTCAATACTACTGACTTTAGATGGTGGTACAGATCTTGTCGTTTTAGGCTGTAACGCTCGCTTTTTTAGCCTCACCGCAAAACTCATAATGGCAGCGCTATGGGAATCCCATGAAAAAACTTCATTTTTACGAGTGCGAGAATGATGTTGCTGTGACAGACCCTTCTGTCAGGACTGAAGGAGTTAATTGTGTTTAGCTAAGAAACTAATTTCTAAAGACAGAGTTGCTGGCTCCAGCTATAATCTAATTAGTGCTAAGCATTCTATTGTTTGATCACCTCCAGAGAGAAAACGCCTAAGTGATAAGAAGGGCCAAGAGTGTCTTGTGGTTGAAGTGTTTAAGTAATATAATTCTATTGTATCATGTCAAAGGGCTTGTTCCCTCCATGTAATGTACAACAGTCTTTCAACCCCCATCTGGGGGGGGGGGTGTCAAACCTGTATAAATACTAGGCATCTAGCCTTTAATAAATGACATTCTGTTTTAAACCTGAAACTGGCTGGGTTGTGAATTGCTGATTCCCTATGCAGGACATTGTTCCCTGGTACTAACCCTTGGTACACTGTTGGTACCGTAACAATTGGTGGCAAGCGACGGAATGAACCTTATCGCCCAGAAGAGCAACTACACAAGCCAGTAACCTCAGGAAGAGGGGGATTATTACAATACTGACTAAGATGGAAAGAGTACCAGGGACAGAAGGAACCAATGGGCCCAGCATATCAGACAGAACCCCTGAAGAAGCAAGCTTTGATCGGGCGGTTAAAATAAGACTGGCATATTATGGCCCCAACCCATCTGCGGAAATTATCGACCGGGTCATAGCAGCTGTGGAGGCCAACCTACTTCGCCAAAGCAGCGCTGCAGCAGCCCAAGTGGAAAAGAGAAAAGTAAATTTTGCAGCTTTTAAAAACTTCCTGGAAACAGAAGGAGAGATTGATGGGTTCCTTACGGATTTTGAGAGGCAATGTGCACTACACAAGGTACCCGCAGAGGACTGGGTCACGATATTATCCGGAAAATTATCCGGCCGGGCCAGTGAGGCTGTTCGGGCCATTCCAGATGAGGAGGTTGGGGATTATAATACTGTGAAAGAGGCTCTGCTCTCCAGGTATGCGGTTACACCGGAGGCATACCGGAGGCGGTTCAGAGACACTGTTAAATTAGCTGGTGATTCCTACGTTGAGTGGGCATGTAAGGTGCACCGCACAGCAGCTCACTGGATAGCGGGGTGCCAAGCCGTATCTGGGGAAGAGGTGCTGCAGCTATTCCTGTTGGAACATTGCTTTGACAAGTTATCAGCAGGAGTTAGAGAGTGGGTTCGGGACCGTAAACCCTCCACCCTGCATGAAGCTGCTCGCCTGGCAGATGAGTATATGGATGCCCGCAAACTGGACACTGCTACCACTAAGCCCCCTGCTAGAGTGGAGTACAGAACCCCAGTCACCCCAGCAGCTGCCAGTTACCAACCTCCGGCGCACCGCTATACCACACGGCCTCCGGCCACGAACTACCCTCAGAGAGCCCGGTTCAATTCACGGGGCTACTCACAGCCTATTTGGTGCTTTGGATGTAAGCAACTAGGGCACAAAAGACCAGAGTGTCCCCTAAATACAGCGAACCAAGCACAGTCCTGGAGAAGACCCGCCGGCGGAATCCCACGTAACTCTCAGCCTGTGGCCCGCTACGTAGAGGCGCAAGAATGCTGGAGCATCCTACATGAGGCAGACCTTGTGCAAGCTGCCCACCGGAATAACCGGCAACTGGTTAAAGTGAATGGGAAGAAGGTCAGTGGTCTACGGGATACTGGTGCTACTATGACCTTGCTTCAAAAGAACTTGGTGTCTGAGAAACAGTACACTGGAGACACTGTGGCTGTGAGGGTAGCAGGGGGCGATGTGTTCAGCCTACCTGTTGCCAGGGTACATTTGGATTGGGGAGTGGGCGCTAGACCTGTGAATGTGGGGGTCAAGAAGGACTTACCTGCTGATGTTCTTCTTGGAAATGACTTGGCTCCCCTTGTTTCTGCCTATGCTCCCATGGGTCCCGCTGATGTTAACCCTGTGACTACCCGTGCTCAGATCCGTGCAGCAGAGACTGACCCCCCTGCTGCTAAGCCCCAGGACGCTGAGCTCAGTAAATCTCTATCCGCTATTGATACGTGGAAGTCCCGTTACAATGCGCTGATGAAGGAGAAGAGGAGCGCAGAGGAAAAAGCACGTTTAGAACGTGAATCTCTGCTAGACAAGCTGCACCGACAGACTGCAGAAAACACCAGCTTGAGAGTGGGACATGAAACCTTAAAGACAAACTTAGCGACACTTGAGGAGAAGCTGACGCTGGCTCATAGTGAGGTGCAGCAACTCAAGGGCACCCTATGTCAGTATGAAGGGATTGTGGATACCTATAAAGAGCAGGTACAGAAAACTCGTAAAGAAGCTGATGGGATTTTGAAGGACTGTTTAGCCCTAGTCTGGGCACTGAGGAAGTTGAACCCTTCTTTGTATGGACAGGAATTCTCTCTCATAACGGGAATACAGATGGATTGTCCTGGCAAACTGACATGCCTACCACCTCCTAGTCCGGTCATCCCCAGGTTGACCCGCCAAAGGGTCAAGCCGGGTCTGCCGGAGTGTTCCACAACGGGGGAGATATGTGACAGACCCTTCTGTCAGGACTGAAGGAGTTAATTGTGTTTAGCTAAGAAACTAATTTCTAAAGACAGAGTTGCTGGCTCCAGCTATAATCTAATTAGTGCTAAGCATTCTATTGTTTGATCACCTCCAGAGAGAAAACGCCTAAGTGATAAGAAGGGCCAAGAGTGTCTTGTGGTTGAAGTGTTTAAGTAATATAATTCTATTGTATCATGTCAAAGGGCTTGTTCCCTCCATGTAATGTACAACAGTCTTTCAACCCCCATCTGGGGGGGGGGGGGGGGTGTCAAACCTGTATAAATACTAGGCATCTAGCCTTTAATAAATGACATTCTGTTTTAAACCTGAAACTGGCTGGGTTGTGAATTGCTGACTCCCTATGCAGGACTTTGTTCCCTGGTACTAACCCTTGGTACACTGTTGGTACCGTAACAGTTGCGTTACAGGCTTGCGGTACACCTATAACGACAATGGCTGCGGTGCTGTTTTAATGCTGAAAATACCTTCTTTTCAGCGTTAAAAGACGAATGCACAAACTTGTAATCTAGCTGTACAAAAACAAGAGACATCAAAATTATGTTTCCAGTGGGGGTGAGAGAGAGCTGCTAAAATGATCTTTTTTAATTGTTCAAGTGTTTGGTATACAGACAGATATGGGATTGAAAATTTATTCTTCATAAACGGGGAGAGTCCACAGCTGCATTCATTACTTTTTCGAAATACAGAACCTGGCCACCAGGAGGTGGCAAAGACACCCTAGCCAAAGGCTTAAATACCTCCCCCACTTCCCTCACCCCCCCAGTCATTCTTTGCCTCTCATCACAGGAGGTTGACAGAGAAGGGTCAGAGGTTTCGGTAGTCTCTTATGGAGGGTAGTACTCGTCGGATTGGGACTGGAGTTTTAAGTAGTCCTGTCAGCCTCTCAGTGAGAGCATGGATGAAAGTTAGAGTCTAGAGATGCAGGGAGAGTCTTTCTGCGAAACCATCCCCACTCATATTAACAGCTTCATAAGCAATCAGCGTTGACGAGTTCCCGCTGCCTGCTTTCTTCACTCAAGCCCATGTCAGAAGTGACGTTACTATCTGTCACACTTTGAAGGGCCGTGTTCCTATTCCATGGCATAGATTCCGGTAAGATCGTTTTCATTTTATTTTCAATATGGAAATGTATTGTATGAAGAAGTCAGGGTCCCAGTGGGACTCCTTTTATCTTATGAAATCAAGGGTTAATATCTCTTGAGGGGGGTTATTGAACAGGGGGGGACTTTAATCATGTTTATTATGTGATTCAGTCTGCTAATGTGTAGTGATGGGCTAATGGGCTTGTGGTTTTTTCGGAACATAGGCCTTTATTGAAGTTTGTGCAGTCTTTACGGACTGGCACGCTTTTTTTGGACTGCACGGCACACATTGTGACCAGGCGTGGGCAGGCTCCTGTCCTCCATTTCCGTATTCCTGATCGTGTGGCGACGGAGTGATTCTGTTTCGCTAGAGTCTGGGTCATAGGAGGTAGTGAGTGCCCCAGCCATTGGGGGTGTAAAATGTGCCGTTTATTTTTTGTCCATATTTATAATTTCCAAGTTATGGAGAATTCTGAATTTTTTGGAGACGGATGTCTCTGATTCTGATTCTACTTCTTGCAAAGAATATGAATTGGCCCAGGTGATCCATGCCCATCAGTTATGTTCTGAATGCCACTTTTTAGTCCTCTGATTTCCGGAATCGGGGATCTTAGAGTCCGCTGAGCCATCCGCTCCTGGGGATTCCGTTTCCCGAGAGGCGCGCGCCCCAGAACCTTCTTTTGCTACACAAGCAGATGTCCCGAACGCCGATTATCCTTCTCCGGAAGGTGGCTTGTATTCTTCAGAGGTTATGGCACGGTTCCGCATGGCGCATTTACATTTTCCATGTTGTCCGTGTTCTGGTAACCAGGGCTTGTTAGGCATGGGATCGTCTGGTTCAGTTCAGCCCACTGGGGAAGCGATTTCCTAAGAAGCTTCATGGGTTCAATTCTCTGGGGGGTCGTTAGTTGCCCCGGCTGAGGTAAGTTTTGCTTTTCGTTATAGACTGGCGCACCGTCGTGTTCTGTTGAGGCATGTTTTGGTAGTGTAAGAGGATACCAGGCCTAATGGGTTGGTGGATCCTCAGTCTTCCGTTCCAGACGGCAAGCAGGGTTAGATGACGGGGGATGAATCAATCCTCTTGTCGTATATTAATTTATGTATCTTCTTGCAGTTCTGAGCTTTGGAAGAATTGGATCTCTGACCGGCTGGTCCTGTCAGTATGTTCGTTCTTCTGGGTGTTAACCTGTAGGTGTTGCCCTCTTTTATTTTGATCCGGTTAGGATGCATTTTTATTTAATTTTGAAAGCTCATGTTATAAGTTTTTCATTTGGAAATTCTTCTCTGAAATTTGATACTAGTAATTTTGTGGTCGCATTGGCGCTTCTGCGGAAGTTATATGTAAAGTTAGGGTATGTTATATCCGCTGTTTGTCTGTTTATATTGTCTATCCCTTTCGGGTTGCAACTTTCAGTGGCCTTGGACAGTGCTTGGGAGCCCTACGTATTAGGCTGGTCTTGGTTGGGTACTAGTTTCTGTCCCTAGGGGCCTATATCAGACACGTGGTGCCCGTTATACTTGACTGGTCCAGTTGGGGTGCTGAGTGGCTCTCTCTGGTTTTTAAGTTTCATTTTCTTGTTCCTGTTACAAGTTATAGTCTGTCTAGATGCCAGGCTGGTCCTCGTGTATTCTTCTGGGAGCATGTGCTCAGTCCTGCTTGTCCTATATCCATGTTTTGTGGAGGTTTCCGAGGTTCGAATCCCGCTACGGTGTACTCTGTAGGCTCCTGTGTTCTTCAGGTGCTAGAGTTTTTTTTCTCCGTCCCAGAGTGGGTTTGGGTTAGGGGTTTCTCTTGTTAAGTGTGTTCAGTCCACGGGTCATCCATTACTTATGGGATATATTCTCCTTCCCAACAGGAAGTTGCAAGAGGATCACCCAAGCAGAGCTGCTATACAGCTCCTCCCCTCACATGTCATATCCAGTCATTCTCTTGCAACTCTCAACAAAGGAGGTCGTGAGAGGAGTTAGGAGTTTTTTACTTATTCTTCAATCAAAAGTTTGTTATTTTAAATGGCACCGGAGTGTGCTGTTTTTTCTCTCAGGCAGTATTTAGAAGAAGAATCTGCCTGCGTTTTCTATGATCTTAGCAGACGTAACTAAGATCCACTGGCTGTTCTCGCACATTCTGAGGAGTGGGGTAACTTCAGAAAAGGGAATAGCATGCGGGGTCCCCTGCAAATGAGGTATGTGCAGTAAAATATTTTCTAGGAATGGAATTGACTAAGAAAACACTGCCGATACCCATATGATGTAAGTACAGCCTAAAATGCAGTAGTAGCGACTGGTATCAGGCTGGTAAATGTATGCACAGTAGAGTTATTTTCTAGGGACTAGAATTTGACTGAAAAAATACTGTTAATACTGAAATAATGTATGAGCCTTAACTGCAGTAGAAGCGACTGGTAGCAGGCTTAGTGATAACTTTACACAACATCTGAAATGTTGTTTTTTAAAACGTTTACTGGCATGTTAATCGTTTTGTGAGGTACTTTGGTGATAAATCTTTTGGGGCATGATTTTTTCCACATGGCTAACGTATATTTCTGCATAGAAACCGTTATAGCTGGTCTCCCACTGTTGTAATATGAGTGGGAGGGGCTTTTGTTAGCGCCTTGTTGCGCAGTTAAAATTCAATCATAGTCTTCCTGTTTTCTTCCTCCTTGATCCAGGACGTCTCCAGAGAGCTCAGGGGTCTTCAAAATTTATATTTGAGGGAGGTAATCAGTCACAGCAGACCTGTGACAGTGTGTTTGACTGTGATAAAAACGTTAACTGTTAAATTGATTATCCGTTTTTGGGTATTAAGGGGTTAATCATCCTTTTGCTAGTGGGTGCAATAATTTCATAAATTTAATGTAAAGATTTGGTTGCTATAACTGAATTAGTTAATTGTTATTTCAACTGTAATTGTTTTTTTGTGTTTTTAAACGCGCTGCAGCGTTTTTACATTGCTTGAAAATTTTCTGAAAGTAATTTCCAAGCTTGCTAGCCTCATTGCTAGTCTGTTTAAACATGTCTGATACAGATGAATCTGCTTGTTCATTATGTTTAAAAGCCAATGTGGAGCCCAATAGAAATATGTGTACCAATTGTATTGATATTACTTTAAATAAAGGTCAGTCTTTACCGGTAAAGAAATTATCACCAGACATCGAGGGGGAAGTTATGCCGCCTAACTCTCCTCACGTGTCAGTACCTGCGCCTCCCGCTCAGGAGGTGCGTGATGTTGTGGCGCCAAGTACATCAAGGCCCTTACAAATCACTTTGCAAGATATGGCTAATGTTATGAAAGAAGTATTATCTAATTTGCCTGAGTTAAGAGGCAAGCGCGATAGCTCTGGGTTAAGGACAGAGCGCGCTGATGACACGAGAGCCATGTCCGATACTGCGTCACAATTTGCAGAACATGAGGACGGAGAGCTTCATTCTGTGGGTGACGGATCTGATCCAGGGAGACCGGATTCAAAAATTTCAAATTTTAAATTTAAGCTTGAGAACCTCCGTGTATTGCTAGGGGAGGTGTTAGCGGCTCTGAATGATTGTGACACGGTCGCAATCCCAGAGAAGTTATGTAGGCTGGATAAATACTATGCGGTGCCGGTGTGTACTGACGTTTTTCCTATACCTAAAAGACTTACAGAGATTATTAGCAAGGAGTGGGATAGACCCGGTGTGCCCTTTTTCCCTCCTCCGATATTTAGAAAAATGTTCCCAATAGACGCTACCACACGAGACTTATGGCAGACGGTCCCTAAGGTGGAGGGAGCAGTTCTACTTTAGCTAAGCGCACCATTATCCCGGTGGAGGATAGTTGTGCTTTCTCAGATCCAATGGATAAAAAATTAGAAGGTTACCTTAAGAAAATGTTTGTTCAACAAGGTTTTATATTACAGCCCCTTGCATGCATTGCGCCCGTCACTGCTGCGGCGGCTTTCTGGTTTGAGTCTCTAGAAGAGGCTATTCGCACAGCACCATTGGATGAGATCATGAACAAGCTTAAAGCACTTAAGCTAGCTAATGCATTTGTTTCGGACGCCGTTGTGCACTTAACCAAACTAATGGCTAAGAACTCCGGATTTGCCATCCAGGCGCGCAGAGCGCTATGGCTTAAATCCTGGTCAGCATATGTGACTTCTAAATCTAAATTTCTTAATATTCCTTTCAAAGGGCAAACCTTATTCGGGCCCGGCTTGAAAGAAATTATTGCTGACATTACTGGAGGTAAGGGTCACTCCCTTCCTCAGGATAGGGCCAAATCAAAGGCCAAACAGTCTAATTTTCGTGCCTTTCGTAATTTCAAGGCAGGAGCAGCATCAACTTCCTCCGCTCCAAAACAGGAAGGAACTGCTGCTCGTTACAGACAGGGTTGGAAAAGCAACCAATCCTGGAACAAGGGCAAGCAGGCCAGAAAGCCTACTTCTGCCCCTAAGACAGCATGAAGGACGGGCCCCCTATCCGGAAACGGATCTAGTGGGGGGCAGACTCTCTCTTCGCCCAGGCTTGGGCAAGAGATGTCCAGGATCCCTGGGCGTTGGAGATCATATCTCAGGGATACCTTCTGGACTTCAAAGCTTCTCCTCCACAGGGGAGATTTCATCTGTCAAGGTTATCAACAAACCTAATAAAGAAAGAGGCATTTCTACAATGTGTACAAGACCTCTTAGTAATGGGAGTGATCCACCCAGTTCCACGAACGGAACAAGGGCAAGGGTTTTACTCAAATCTGTTTGTGGTTCCCAAAAAAGAGGGAACCTTCAGACCAATCTTGGACCTAAAGATCTTAAACAAGTTCCTAAGGGTTCCATCGTTCAAAATGGAAACTATTCGAACCATCCTACCCATGATCCAAGAGGGTCAGTATATGACCACAGTGGACTTAAAGGATGCCTACCTTCACATACCGATTCACAAAGATCATTATCGGTACCTAAGGTTTGCCTTTCTAGACAGGCATTTCCAGTTTGTAGCTCTTCCCTTCGGGTTAGCTACGGCCCCGAGAATTTTTACAAAGGTTCTGGGCTCACTTCTGGCGGTACTAAGACCGCGAGGCATAGCGGTGGCTCCGTACCTAGACGACATTCTGATACAAGCGTCGAGTTTTCAAAATGCAAAGTCTCATACAGAGATAGTTCTTGCATTTCTGAGGTCGCATGGGTGGAAAGTGAACGTGGAAAAGAGTTCTCTGTTACCACTCACAAGGGTTCCTTTTCTAGGGACTCTGATAGATTCTGTAGAGATGAAGATTTACCTGACGGAGTCCAGGTTATCAAAGATTCTAAATGCTTGCCGTGTCCTTCATTCCATTCCAAGGCCATCGGTAGCTCAGTGCATGGAAGTAATCGGCTTAATGGTTGCGGCAATGGACATAGTGCCATTTGCGCGCCTGCATCTCAGACCGCTGCAATTATGCATGCTAAGTCAGTGGAATGGGGATTATTCAGATCTGTCCCCTCTACTTAATCTGGACCAGGAAGCCAGAGATTCTCTTCTCTGGTGGTTGTCGCGGGTTCATCTGTCCAAAGGAATGGAATGACTTTTCGCAGGCCAGATTGGACGATTGTAACAACAGATGCCAGCCTACTAGGCTGGGGCGCAGTCTGGAACTCCCTGAAGGCTCAGGGATCGTGGACTCAGGAGGAGAAACTCCTCCCAATAAATATTCTGGAATTAAGAGCAATATTCAATGCTCTTCTAGCTTGGCCTCAGTTAGCAACACTGAGGTTCATCAGATTTCAGTCGGACAACATCACGACTGTGGCTTACATCAACCATCAAGGGGGAACCAGGAGTTCCCTAGCGATGTTAGAAGTCTCAAAGATAATTCGCTGGGCAGAGTCTCACTCTTGCCACCTGTCAGCGATCCACATCCCAGGCGTGGAGAACTGGGAGGCGGACTTTCTAAGTCGCCAGACTTTTCATCCGGGGGAGTGGGAACTTCATCCGGAGGTCTTTGCTCAACTGATTCATCGTTGGGGCAAACCAGAACTGGATCTCATGGCGTCTCGTCAGAACGCCAAGCTTCCTTGTTACGGATCCAGATCCAGGAACCCGGGAGCGGTGCTGATAGATGCTCTAGCAGCTCCTTGGGGTTTCAAGATGGCTTATGTGTTTCCTCCGTTTCCGTTGCTGCCTCGATTGATTGCCAGGATCAAACAGGAGAGAGCTTCAGTGATTTTGATAGCGCCTGCGTGGCCACGCAGGACCTGGTATGCAGACCTAGTGAACATGTCGTCCTGTCCACCATGGTCTCTGCCTCTGAGGCAGGACCTTCTAATTCAGGGTCCTTTCAACCATCCAAGCCTAATTTCTCTGAGGCTGACTGCATGGAGATTGAACGCTTGATTCTATCAAAGCGTGGTTTCTCGGAGTCGGTTATTGATACATTAATACAGGCTCGGAAACCTGTTACCAGAAAGATTTACCATAAGATATGGCGTAAATATTTATACTGGTGTGAATCCAAGAGTTACTCATGGAGTAAGGTCAGGATTCCTAGGATATTGTCTTTTCTACAAGAGGGTTTAGAAAAGGGTTTATCTGCTAGTTCGTTAAAGGGACAGATTTCTGCTCTGTCTATTCTTTTACACAAACGTCTGGCAGAAGTTCCAGACGTTCAGGTTTTTTGTCAGGCTTTGGCTAGGATTAAGCCTGTGTTTAAGATTGTTGCTCCACCGTGGATTTTAACTTAGTTCTTAAAGTTCTTCAAGGTGTTCCGTTTGAACCCCTTCATTCCATTGATATTAAGCTGTTATCTTGGAAAGTTCTGTTTTTGATGGCTATTTCCTCGGCTCGAAGAGTCTCTGAGTTATCTGCCTTACATTGTGATTCTCCTTATCTGATTTTTCATTCAGACAAGGTAGTTCTGCGTACTAAACCTGGGTTTTTACCTAAGGTAGTTTCTAACAGGAATATCAATCAAGAGATTGTTGTTCCATCATTATGTCCTAATCCTTCTTCGAAGAAGGAACGTCTTTTACATAATCTGGATGTAGTCTGTGCCCTGAAGTTCTACTTACAGGCAACTAAAGATTTTCGACAAACTTCTTCTCTGTTTGTCGTTTATTCTGGACAGAGGAGAGGTCAAAAGGCTTCGGCCACCTCTCTATCTTTTTGGCTTCGTAGCATAATTCGTTTAGCCTATGAGACTGCTGGACAGCAGCCCCCTGAAAGAATTACAGCTCATTCCACTAGAGCTGTGGCTTCCACCTGGGCCTTTAAGAATGAGGCCTCTGTTGAACAGATTTGCAAGGCTGCGACTTGGTCTTCACTTCATACCTTTTCAAAATTTTACAAATTTGACACTTTTGCTTCTTCGGAGGCGGTTTTTGGGAGAGAGGTTCTACAGGCAGTGGTTCCTTCTGTTTAATGTTCCTGCCTTGCCCCTCCCATCATCCGTGTACTTTAGCTTTGGTATTGGTATCCCATAAGTAATGGATGACCCGTGGACTGAACACACTTAACAAGAGAAAACATAATTTATGCTTACCTGATAAATTTATTTCTCTTGTAGTGTGTTCAGTCCACGGCCCGCCCTGTCTTTTTGAGGCAGTTCTAAATTTTAATTTAAACTCCAGTCACCACTGCACCCTATAGTTTCTCCTTTCTCGTCTTGTTTCGGTCGAATGACTGGATATGACATGTGAGGGGAGGAGCTATATAGCAGCTCTGCTTGGGTGATCCTCTTGCAACTTCCTGTTGGGAAGGAGAATATATCCCATAAGTAATGGATGACCCGTGGACTGAACACACTACAAGAGAAATAAATTTATCAGGTAAGCATAAATTATGTTTTTCCATCGAAATCCATGGTGCCGGTGGCGTTTACTCGTCTCCTTTTTTGAGGATTCCCTTGAGGATTCTGTTTCCTTGATGACGGCATTTCTTCCTTTGGGTCGAGGTGGTTTGGGCATTTTGTCCTCTTTCCTTGGGGCTGGCCTTCTGGTCATCTGTTTCAGGAAGTTTAGGCCTTTTTGGGCTTGCTGCTTCTTCCGGGATCTCATCTGCTCCCATATTTTTGTAGCTTTGCAGATTATGTTGTCTCCTTTTTTCCCTGTATACACCCCTGATTAGGCGTTTTGGGTTTTCCTCCGCCAGGGTTTAGGATGATTGTTCATCGTATGTTCCCCGAGCTATAGGTGCTTATGGGAAGTTGATCCTGGTTGGATCTTGGAGATTTTGGTTATCTGCTCAATCCAGATTTCTAGGTTTAAGTTATGTTCTCTTGTTTTGCCTTAGTCTTTGGACTTAGTGGGTGCTGTTCCTAGAGCCTGTGGAGGCCTACCAGGGTAGCAGGGGCCTTCTTCTTTGCCTAGCACCTTTTTGGTGGGGAGTCTATATCCTGCTGTGGGGGTTTTTATCGCACTCTGTATCTGGGCTACTTACATGAGAATTCAGTGTCCAAGGTAACTTGGATATGACTGGTATTACATTGCCTGTTGTGCAAGGTTTGCTCCGATTGAGGTAACCCGGGGTTCCTCAGGGGATATTAATTTATGTTCCTTGTTTTTGACTGGAAAGTTTGGTTCTGTTTTCAGATGCCTTAAGACTGGTTTGGCAGTGGTGGCCGGATGGTTTCTTCATTCGGTTTTTGACCTTTTGGTCCTTATTCTGCTTTCCACTCCATATCTGTGTGGGGTGAGCTGTTTTGTTTTCATTTACCCTTCCTTGGGGTGGACTTGGCATTTCACAGTATCTGCCTAGTGCTTGGAGGTCCTTTTCTTTCTCTGTTTAGTGGGGTTGTCCCTCCTGCCTTGCGTGCAGGATGCCAGTTGTAGACGTGCCTTTTTTGTAGGGTCTCCTTTGGGAGTGTCCTTAGTCTTTGGGAAGGGAGCTGCGTCTGGGTTCTGGAACCCAAGCTCTTTTGGGGAAGCTGGATACCTCCCCTTTCCTTCCTGTAGGTCTTGGTGCTTATGGAATTTTATTCCTTTTGTCTTTTCGGACATTGCCAGTCGATTTGTGCTGCGTCCATTGATAGGGTTAGAGATCTGTCTGATCTGCTGATCTTTGGCCGTGTATCAGAGTTAGATCTTGTGCGCCTTCTTTAGGTTGGAGTTTTCGCGGTGGATCCTTCCTCAGCAGGTTGTTTTTTCCCTGCGGAGTTCTGTCCTCCCTTCCCTACCTTTCTTAGGAGGGTGTTGATTGCAAGATAGTCCTGTGCAGCTTACTAGCTTGATTAACTAGGGTTGGTGACGTGTTCGCTTAACCCGTTTGCTGCAGGAAGTCAGAGGCTTCTACGGAGCATATTCAGTTATTCTGCGGCTTCCAGGGATGGTTCGTCTTTCAGTTGCTCTACCCGGGGTGCGAATTAGCACTCTGCGTAGGGGAGGGGTTCTTCCTTTCTCTCTTTAGTTTCTGGGTTTTTCTTTGGCCCCTTGGACTCCATTCAGATGGGGGTCTGGAATTTTTCTCCCTTTGCTCTGCTAGTTTGGTGGGGTTGTTCGTTGTTTTTGCCCTGTTTTATCCTTGTTTACTCTCTTGGAGTTCTCTTTGGTTTTTTTCTTTATTGCCCTAGTTCCTGTGGGTTCCTGGGGGTCCTTGCGAACGTCCTCATCTGTGTTGACTGTGGATGTTTCCCCTCCTACTGATTGGGGGTGAGTTTATTTGCCGGCTGAGAGCCTGCGGGGTTTTGTCTCCTCAGAGGCTCTTGGGCTCGGTCGAGTCTAATGATTCTGATCGGTCTCTATCAAGGGCCTTGCTGGTTTTAACTGAAGTTACTTGTGCCTTTTCCTTTTTGTCCTTTTGCTTCTAATGACACAGTTTTTTTGTCGGGAGTTTTTTAGGCTATGATGCCCTCAGAAATGGCCACCTTCTGTACCCGCCCTTTGTTTGCATTCAGTGTCCTCTATAGCTTGGGTATTCTTTTCCCTAAAGTAATGAATGCAGCTGTGAACTCTGCCCATTTATGAAGAAAATCTTAAATTTTGCTTACCTGATCATTTTCTTTTCTTCAGACGGGGAGAGTCCACAGCTCCCCGTCTGCGTTTTTTATGTGGGGCGGCCGTAATTTTGTTCTTCTTCTTCTGGCACCTTTTTTCACCATGATATTTCTCCTACTGTTCTTTGTTCCCTCAGCAGAATGACTGGGGGATGAGGGAAGTGGCGGAGGTATTTAAGCCTTTGGCTGTGGTGTCTTTGCCTTCTCCTGGAGGCCAGGTTCTGTATTTCCCAAAAGTAATGAATGCAGCTGTGGACTCTCCCCGTTGAAGAAAAGAAAATTATTAGGTAAGCATAATTTAAGTTTTTGTGTATTGACAGATAAGATAATGAAGCATTTGTTTGTATAGAGTAATACGATGAGGTCTGATCTCCCCACAGGCTCAGTCTATTGTAATGGGTTGTGTTTTCAAAGAGCAAAACCAGCTATTTCAGTTTTTCAGGTGATAATAAACCTAAAGAAGCAATTTATCAACCATTTTATACCTTATAGCTGGTATAACAAGTCATTAAATACATTAAGGGGTAACAATTTTGCAGTACACTGTCCCTTTAATGTATATTTAAACATTCCACATGGGCTTGTCTGTGAGATAAATATACTATACTGAAGAGTTTATATATAGGCAGTTGTTATCCTGAGTGTTCCCTAAAAAAAGATCAGGAATAAGAGATTTTATGCCCACGAGGGTCCTGGTTATATCGGGTAAATGAGCACTTGTGTAATATCCTGTATCTCTGCCTGTCATTATAGAATATCTCCCAGCCACGCACTGACTGTTATATCTATGCCTGTGGTGTGCAAGATTCCTATACATTACCTTCACTTATTTTACTGCCAGTGGGCACTATTAAAGGGACATGAAACGTTTTGTCTTTTATAATTCAGATATAGTATGCACTTTAAATTAATTAACAGTTTACTTCTATTATCAATGTTACTTCATTCTCTTGGTATCATTTATTGAATGAGCAGCAATGCACTGCTGGGAGCTAGCTGAACGTAAGCCAATGGCAAGAGGCATATATGTGCAGCAACTAATCAGCAGCTAGCTCCCAGTTGCTACTTCTGAACCTACCTAGGTATTGATTGCAACAAAGGATACCAAGAGAACTAAGATGTCAGATAATAGACATTAATTAGAAAGTTAATTAGAGTGGTTTGTTCTGAGTTCACACTTTTACCCACTAAAATCTCTTCACAGGACAGGAAAATAGAGGAGCTCCGGCAGTCTCTGAACAGATACAAGAAAGTGCAGGACATGGTGGTGTTGGCTCAGGGTAAAAAAGGTATAACCTCCCTACGGGTGTCCGCTGGTTCTGTTTGTACAAGAATACTGTGGGTAACCCGTCTGTCTGCCCTCATTGTGCTCCTGTACAGCCCGGCAGAATCTGTTACTCCTTATTGGCTAAATAAATTAGGTGCAGATAATGGCTGTTTTACGCCATGAATTCTCATTATACGTTTACAGCAGGGAACTGACACAGACAGCGTCATAGTGAAACATGAATGAACTTTTCTCCAACATAGGTGTGTCCGGTCCACGGCGTCATCCTTACTTGTGGGATATTCTCTTCCCCAACAGGAAATGGCAAAGAGCCCAGCAAAGCTGGTCACATGATCCCTCCTAGGCTCCGCCTACCCCAGTCATTCTCTTTGCCGTTGCACAGGCAACATCTCCACGGAGATGGCTAAGAGTTTTTTGGTGTTTAAATGTAGTTTTTATTCTTCAATCAAGTGTTTGTTATTTTAAAATAGTGCTGGTATGTACTATTTACTCTGAAACAGAAAAGAGAAGAAGATTTCTGTTTGTAAGAGGAAGATGATTTTAGCAAACGTTACTAAAATCGATTGCTGTTTCCACACAGGACTGTTGAGATGAAGTAACTTCAGTTGGGGGAAGCAGTTGGCAGACTTTTCTGCCTGAGGTATGACTGGCCACATTTCTAACAAGACTTTGTAATGCTGGAAGGCTGTCATTTTCCCTATGGGGACCGGTAAGCCATTTTCTTAGATTAAGTAAAAGAATAAAGGGCTTTATAAGGGCTTAAAAAACTGGTAGACATTTTTCTGGGCTAAAACGATTACTTTGCCAAGCATATTTGGCAGATTATAACTCTTTATAGTTATTATAATCTTGGGGATTGTTGTTAAAAAACGGCAGGCACTGTATGGACACCTTTTTCAGATGGGGGCCTTCTCTAGTCATAGGCAGAGCCTCATTTTCGCGCCACTAATGCGCAGTTGTTTTTGGAAAGCAAGGCATGCAGATGCATGTGTGAGGAGCTAAGAACCACTGAAAAAGCTTATAGAAGGCGTCATTTGGTATCGTATTCCCCTCTGGGCTTGGTTGGGTCTCAGCAAAGCAGATACCTGGGACTGTATAGGGGTTAAATGTAAAAACGGCTCCGGTTCCGTTATTTTAAGGGTTAAAGCTTTCAAATTTGGTGTGCAATACTTTTAAGGCTTTAAGACACTGTGGTGAAATTTTGGTGAATTTTGAACAATTGCTTCATGCTTTTTCGCATATTCAGTAATAAAGTGTGTTCTGTTTAAAATTTAAAGTGACAGTAACGGTTTTATTTTAAAACGTTTTTTGTGCTTTGTTGACAAGTTTAAGCCTGTTTAACATGTCTGAACCATCAGATAAGCGATGTTCTATATGTATGAAAGCCAATGTGTCTCCCCATTTAAATATATGTGATAATTGTGACATAGTGTCCAAACAAAGTAGGGACAATGATGCCACAGATAATAATAGTGCCCAAGATGATTCTTCAGATGAGGGGAGTAAGCATGGTACTGCATCATCCCCTTCTGTGTCTACACCAGTTTTGCCCACACAAGAGGCCCCTAGTACATCTAGTGCGCCAATACTTATTACCATGCAACAATTAACGGCTGTTATGGATAATTCTATTGCAAATATTTTATCTAAAATGCCTACTTATCAGAGAAAGCGCGATTGCTCTGTTTTAAACACTGAAGAGCAAGAGGACGCTGATGATAACGTTTCTGACATACCCTCACACCAATCTGAAGGGGCCAGGAGGGAGGTTTTGTCTGAGGGAGAAATTTCAGATTCAGGAAAAATTTCTCAACAAGCTGAACCTGATGTTGTAACATTTAAATTTAAATTAGAACATCTCCGCGCACTGCTTAAGGAGGTATTATCTACTCTGGATGATTGTGACAATTTGGTCATTCCAGAGAAATTATGTAAGATGGACAAGTTCCTAGAGGTTCCGGTGCCCCCCGATGTTTTTCCTATACACAAGCGGGTGGCGGACATAGTAAATAAGGAATGGGAAAGGCCCGGCATACCTTTTGTTCCTCCCCCTATATTTAAGAAATTATTTCCTATAGTCGACCCCAGAAAGGACTTATGGCAGACAGTCCCTAAGGTCGAGGGGGCGGTCTCTACTCTAAACAAACGCACTACTATTCCCATAGAAGATAGTTGTGCTTTCAAAGATCCTATGGATAAAAAATTAGAGGGTTTGCTTAAAAAGATGTTTGTTCAGCAAGGTTACCTTCTACAACCAATTTCATGCATTGTTCCTGTCACTACGGCAGCGTGTTTCTGGTTCGAAGAACTAGAAAAGTCGCTCAATAAAGAATCTTCGTATGAGGAGGTTATGGACAGAGTTCAAGCACTTAAATTGGCTAACTCTTTTATTCTAGATGCCGCTTTGCAATTAGCTAGATTAGCGGCGAAAAATTCAGGGTTTGCTATCATGGCGCGCAGAGCGCTTTGGCTAAAGTCTTGGTCAGCGGATGTGTCTTCCAAGACAAAATTGCTTAACATCCCTTTCAAGGGCAAAACACTGTTTGGTCCTGATTTGAAAGAGATTA
Source organism: Bombina bombina (assembly GCF_027579735.1). Taxonomy (NCBI): domain Eukaryota; kingdom Metazoa; phylum Chordata; class Amphibia; order Anura; family Bombinatoridae; genus Bombina; species Bombina bombina. Next base: position 1,118,121,926 of record NC_069504.1, read on the forward strand.
TTTCAGACATCACCGGGGGTAAGGGCCACGCCCTTCCTCAGGATAGGTCTTTTAAGGCTAGAAATGAGCCTAATTTTCGTCCCTTTCGCAGAAACGGACCAGCCTCTACTTCTACATCCTCTAAGCAAGAGGGTAATACTTCTCAACCCAAACCAGCCTGGAGACCGATGCAAGGCTGGAACAAGGGTAAGCAGGCCAAGAAGCCTGCCACTGCTACCAAAACAGCATGAAGGGATGGCCCCCGATCCGGGACCGGATCTGGTGGGGGGCAGACTTTCTCTCTTTGCTCAGGCCTGGGCAAGAGATGTTCAGGATCCTTGGGCACTAGAAATAGTTTCTCAAGGTTATCTCCTGGAATTCAAGGAACTACCCCCAAGGGGAAGGTTCCACAGGTCTCAATTATCTTCAAACCAAATAAAAAGACTTCTTACATTGTGTAGAAGACCTGTTAAAGATGGGAGTAATTCATCCAGTTCCAATAGGAGAACAAGGGATGGGGTTTTACTCCAACCTGTTCATAGTTCCCAAAAAAGAGGGAACATTCAGACCAATTTTAGATCTCAAGATCCTAAACAAATTTCTCAGGGTTCCATCGTTCAAAATGGAAACCATTCGAACGATCCTTCCTACCATCCAGGAAGGTCAATTTATGACCACGGTGGATTTAAAGGATGCGTACCTACATATTCCTATCCACAAGGAACATCATCAGTTCCTAAGGTTCGCTTTTCTGGACAAGCATTACCAGTTTGTGGCACTTCCATTCGGATTAGCCACTGCTCCGAGAATTTTCACAAAGGTACTAGGGTCCCTTCTAGCGGTTCTAAGACCAAGGGGCATTGCAGTAGTACCGTACTTGGACGACATCCTGATTCAAGCGTCGTCTCTGTCAAAAGCAAAGGCTCATACGGACATCGTCCTAGCCTTTCTCAGATCTCACGGATGGAAAGTGAACATAGAAAAAAGTTCTCTTTCCCCGTCAACAAGAGTTCCCTTCTTGGGAACAATAATAGACTCCTTAGAAATGAGGATTTTTCTGACAGAGGTCAGAAAATCAAAACTTCTAAGTTCTTGTCAAGTACTTCATTCTGTTCTTCGTCCTTCCATAGCGCAGTGCATGGAAGTAATAGGATTGATGGTTGCAGCAATGGACATAGTTCCTTTTGCATGGATTCATCTAAGACCATTACAACTGTGCATGCTCAGACAGTGGAATGGGGATTATACAGACTTGTCTCCGACGATTCAAGTAGATCAAAGGACCAGAGATTCACTCCGTTGGTGGCTGATCCTGGACAACCTGTCACAGGGAATGAGCTTCCGCAGACTAGAGTGGGTCATTGTCACGACCGACGCCAGTCTGGTGGGCTGGGGCGCGGTCTGGGAACCCCTGAAAGCTCAGGGTCTATGGTCTCGGGAAGAATCTCTTCTCCCGATAAACATTCTGGAACTGAGAGCGATATTCAATGCTCTCAAAGCTTGGCCTCATCTAGCAAAGGCCAAATTCATAAGGTTTCAATCAGACAACATGACGACAGTTGCATATATCAACCATCAGGGGGGAACAAGGAGTTCCCTGGCGATGGAGGAAGTGACCAAGATAATTCAATGGGCGGAGGATCACTCCTGCCACTTGTCTGCAATCCACATCCCAGGAGTGGAAAATTGGGAAGCGGATTTTCTGAGTCGTCAGACATTCCATCCGGGGGAGTGGGAACTCCATCCGGAAATCTTTGCCCAAATAACTCGATTATGGGGCATTCCAGACATGGATCTGATGGCCTCTCGTCAGAACTTCAAGGTTCCTTGTTACGGGTCCAGATCCAGGGATCCCAAGGCGACTCTAGTAGATGCACTAGTAGCACCTTGGACCTTCAACCTAGCTTATGTATTCCCACCGTTTCCTCTCATCCCCAGGCTGGTAGCCAGGATCAATCAGGAGAGGGCTTCAGTGATCTTGATAGCTCCTGCGTGGCCACGCAGGACTTGGTATCAGTGACGTGCAGTCAGTAGAGGCAGGTGAGGCAGTGCTTCACCTGTCATCATGGGCAAAACTAAATTTTAAATTAAAATATATATATATATGTTTTTTGTATATATAATTCTATGGAGAGAGGCCGTGAGAATTTCGGCTTCTCTCTATTGTGCAAAAAGCAACATGTGCGGCTAGGAGCCGCGAGCACGCCCCCAGCTGGTAATGTAAGACTTTTTTTTATATAATTCTATGGAGAGAAGCTGTGAGGAGTTCGGCCTCTCTCTATTGGGTAAAAAGCAGCATTGTGTGGCTAGGCGCCCGCTGGTAATTGTAGCCTCAACGTGCTCCATTAACACTCAATTGAGGCAGCCCTCATAGCTGCATCTTGAGGGAGGGAGGGAGCCCACTCGGTCACATGTGACCGCAGAAGAGGCGGAGCAGGTGAGAGCGGGCGGGCTGGCCGCGATCACTCAAAAACAGTATTGCTGAGGGGAGGCGGCAACTGACTAAACATTTTGAAGAAGACAGTTGGAGGATTAACTTAGTAAGGTAAGTGCTGTGGTAGCACCTCACATTGTTCCCAGTGCAAGGGCCTAATATAATTTGCAGTTGTGGGCAGGGTTGCAAATGTCCGGGTTTCGAAAGAATGCAGCGCAAAGATGCGATAGTAGTACAGTACTCACTGCAACCTGTACTACTAGCCCATCTTTGCGCTTCATTCTCAGGTCTCACTGAGTTAATTTCTCATCATAATCCTAAAAGCTGCATCGGGCAATAGCCGGTGATATCATGCACTATACAATACATATGTTATAATTTGTAAGCAGCATACTTCAACTATACACTGCCAAACAACATCTAGTGACAGTTAGTCACTTCACCACTTCTCTCTATGACATCCAGACCGATTATGATTTTCAGGTTCTCCATGCTACAGAAAGGCTGTGCTAGTAGTGAAAATCAGTGATAATTGGTTGGGATGTCATGGAGAGAAGAGGAGAGTTGTGACTAACAGTCACTAGCTGTTGTTTGGCAGTTGGTAGTTGAAGCATGCCGCTTACAAAAAATAAAGTGGACTGTGGTGAGGGACTGGAGTGACTGGAGAAGTCTGGCTAAGTCAGTTTAGCCAGGACTAAGGAAGGTTTGTTTGCACTTTCTTTTAAAATCGTGTGCAGTCACTGTGATCTCAATAGTGTGTTTGATGCTGATAAAAATAAGATTGGAGCAACCCCTTCCCTGACTGAAATGTCATAAGAAACATACTTTGATCTTTTATTTATAATAAAATGTGGCATACAGTCTTTTAACTGTTCTTAAGAGTTTGATGCCAGTTTCTAACTCTTTCACTGCTGGAATTTGCCCACTGTTAGTTTTTTAAAATTGAGTGTTTGTATGATAGCATGAGTGCACTACAGTTAGATAGGGTGTGAGAGAATGTATGTTAGAGTGTTTGTTAGAGTTTGTGACAGTGTGTGTGAGTGTTAGAGCTAGTGTATTAATGAGGGTGTGTATGAAAGTGCTAAACTGAGTTTGAGAGAGTGTTTTAGAGTGAAAGTGTATTAGAGTTAGAGAGTGTGAGTGTGTGTGATAAGAGTATGTATGTCTGTGAGAGTATTAAAGTGCAAAATTGTGTGTAACAGTGTTAAAGTTGCATGCAAGAGTGCATGTAAGAGAGATAGTGAGAGAGTTTTGCAGGGTCATGGTATGTCCTGAAATTGTGTTACATGCTATAGGGTGACATTACTAACTCTTTGTTTTAGTTGCTAAATACTTGTTGGTGCCAGTAATTTAGTGATATCTATGTATTTATGTGTATGTATATATATATATATATATATATATATATATATATATATATATATATATATATATATATATATGTGTGTGTTTCTTGGGTGTATCATAGCCAGCCTCACCAGCCTCTGACCTCACTGCACGTCACTGCTTGGTATGCAGACCTGGTGAATATGTCATCGGCTCCACCATGGAAGCTACCTTTGAGACAGGACCTTCTTGTTCAAGGTCCATTCGAACATCCGAATCTGGTTTCCCTCCAACTGACTGCTTGGAGATTGAACGCTTGATTTTATCAAAGCGTGGGTTTTCAGATTCTGTAATAGATACTCTGATTCAGGCTAGAAAGCCTGTAACTAGAAAAATTTACCATAAGATATGGAAAAAATATATCTGTTGGTGTGAATCTAAAGGATTCCCCTGGAACAAGATAAAAATTCCTAAGATTCTATCCTTTCTACAAGAAGGTTTGGAGAAAGGATTATCTGCAAGTTCTCTGAAGGGACAGATCTCTGCGTTATCTGTTTTACTTCACAAAAGGCTGGCAGCTGTGCCAGACGTTCAAGCGTTTGTTCAGGCTCTGGTTAGAATCAAGCCTGTTTACAGACCTTTGACTCCTCCCTGGAGTCTTAATCTAGTTCTTTCAGTTCTTCAAGGGGTTCCGTTTGAACCCTTACATTCCGTAGATATTAAGTTATTATCTTGGAAAGTTTTGTTTTTGGTTGCAATTTCTTCTGCTAGAAGAGTTTCTGAGTTATCTGCTCTGCAGTGTTCTCCGCCCTATCTGGTGTTCCATGCAGATAAGGTGGTTTTGCGTACTAAGCCTGGTTTTCTTCCGAAAGTTGTTTCCAACAAGAATATTAACCAGGAGATTGTTGTACCTTCTTTGTGTCCGAATCCAGTTTCAAAGAAGGAACGTTTGTTACACAATTTGGACGTAGTCCGTGCTCTAAAATTCTATTTAGAGGCCACTAAAGATTTCAGACAAACATCTTCCTTGTTTGTTGTTTATTCTGGGAAAAGGAGAGGTCAAAAGGCAACTTCTACCTCTCTTTCTTTTTGGCTTAAAAGCATTATCCGATTGTCTTATGAGACTGCCGGACGGCAGCCTCCTGAAAGAATCACAGCTCATTCCACTAGGGCTGTGGCTTCCACATGGGCCTTCAAGAACGAGGCTTCTGTTGACCAGATATGTAAGGCAGCGACTTGGTCTTCACTGCACACTTTTGCCAAATTTTACAAATTTGATACTTTTGCTTCTTCGGAGGCTATTTTTGGGAGAAAGGTTTTGCAAGCCGTGGTGCCTTCCATTTAGGTGACCTGATTTGCTCCCTCCCTTCATCCGTGTCCTAAAGCTTTGGTATTGGTTCCCACAAGTAAGGATGACGCCGTGGACCGGACACACCTATGTTGGAGAAAACAGAATTTATGCTTACCTGATAAATTACTTTCTCCAACGGTGTGTCCGGTCCACGGCCCGCCCTGGTTTTTTTAATCAGGTCTGATGAATTATTTTCTCTAACTACAGTCACCACGGTATCATATGGTTTCTCCTATGCATATTTCCTCCTGTACGTCGGTCGAATGACTGGGGTAGGCGGAGCCTAGGAGGGATCATGTGACCAGCTTTGCTGGGCTCTTTGCCATTTCCTGTTGGGGAAGAGAATATCCCACAAGTAAGGATGACGCCGTGGACCGGACACACCGTTGGAGAAAGTAATTTATCAGGTAAGCATAAATTCTGTTTTTCTTATTTGCCTTTTCACAGATATTGTTTTCTGGTACCTAACTAAATACCATTAAAATAAAATAGAAGGTTTGACCAAACATCAGTATGAATATTGCAATTCAAGAGAGATAGCAATCCGCGTATATAGAGTAAAGAGAAAAATAAAAAGCTGTGATTAAATACTGTTATTTATGTTATTTGTGCACTAGTGTCCTCTGCGAGATGCCATTAAACACCTGTTGTTTTGTGTAAAATTGTATTTGTGCGACTCTCCCTACAGACGCCAAAAAGCAAAATCTGTAACCTGCAAATGCTGCCAATCAAACAGCTGGTTTAGGTCATTTACAGCATTTTGGAAACCTAGGTTACAGATTCTGCTTTATGGCAGTGTAAAAGCATGGCGCAAACACAGTGAGGTTCTTATTGCCACTTTAATCCCCTTGAAGGAGTTGCAAGTCATTGCAGCTCATGAGCAGAGCGCAGTATGCGCCAGATTTAGAGCAGCATATGCAGGTATTCTGCAGTCACTGGCTGTGTCCTACTCATAAACTGAAATGTGTTGTGGGACTTTATCTTTGTGTTTAACCTGTTTTCTGCTTTTGACACCAATGCTAAACTACATGCGCTAACCAACCAGAGCATATTATTTGCATTAGGCTGTCTTATTAAAATTATATTCTCAATCAACCCTTCCGCTAAAGGTGAAATCTTGCTCGGTTAGGCCCAGACAGCTGTTTCACACATTTTCATTGTAACTCTTTTTTATTAAAGGTAAAGAAGTGGAAAGCGACGACTCTGTGATATCCGGATCCAATTCTCTTGTGTTTGAGAATAATGCACTGAGTGATACAGAGAAGTCCCCCTCTCCTCCCCTGTCAGCCTTATCCAGCCCAGAGGAGGTATCTGCGGGTGAAAAGGTAATACTGCAGCGCTGTCGCCCTATAATCACTCAACCAGCGCATGGTCTAAATATAAAACTTACACAGAAATGTTATGACCTCACTATGTATAGGTTAGATGGTACAGGGTAAAAGTACTTAATCCAGCACCTGGGTATATTTAAATGTGCCGTGCAAGCTGTTAGGGTTTTGCTATTATATTTGGTTTAGATGATAGAGAGGAGACAGGGGATGTGATATAAACCTTCAAGTGTATGAAGGGATTTAATAACACTGAGGATTAAAAACATTTTTCATAAAAAGGACAATGCCACAATACGGGTCCTGCTCTCATATCAGAGAGTAATTTGCAGAAGCTTTTCACGGAAGGGGCAGTTGATTCATGGAATAGACGTGCAATAAAGATAGAACAAATACTGTAAGGGAACTCAGGAAGGCCTGGCATGTGCGTAATGCTGTCCTGAGAATTAATATGGCTACTCTGCAGAGGGCTTTCTGTTTTTTATGGCAAAATCTGTGTCTATTTAAATTTATTGATGATTTTGTAGTCCAACAGTTGCTCAACCATGGTTTGTAGTATAAAGGCTGCAATACTAGCGCTGCAGGATCTGTTAACGCTTTACACATAATAATAATGTGCATTTCCGTATTCATAAACGCAACGCAAATCCAGATATGTTCCAATATTTCATTGATATATACGGTGCTAAAGGAGCTGAATGCCACAGACCACAGGCGTTTTTGGCATTCTTTAGTGAACAAATGCTGAAATGCCCCTCTAGTAATAAAAAAATGCTCCCCTCAATAAAGAAAACTGAATTTTATTTAAGATACAAAGTGCAGCTTTTCTTTAATCCTGTCTTTAGACACAAAACAGACCATCTTTAAATACAAATCACCTTCAACCAAACTTGTTTGGAAATGTAACAATTTATATACTTACAGCCTAAATATTTTAAAACAAGTGAGACCTAGTCTAGTGGTTTAGAGATTTAATCCTTTATTTAATTTGCAATACTAAAGCCATAATAAAAATATAATTTATTTTATCTTTATATTATCATGATGGAAATTGTATCAATAATTGCAACAACCTCAGCAATTGAAGAACATAAAAATCTTCATGTATGCCCAAGGGAATACAGTTTAAAAATGCAGTATGATTCACATTGTTTGAAAGGGTTCTTTCTATGCTCTATTTTCTCATTTACAGCATGTATTGTCTCACATAACTCCACCCACAAGGATATTTCATTTAATAAACTGAAAAATGTGTATTACATGTTAAAAAATAAACAGCTAGATTACGAGTTTTGCGTTATGGCCCATAACGCTGCTTTTTCACCACCGCTGTTATTACGAGTCTTGTAGGTATAGCTGTACCGCACACCTTTTTGGCCGTCACGCAACGTAACTACCGCACCTTTCAAAAAGTCCTTTTTCAATGGGACTTCCATAGCGCCGGTATTACGAGTTTGCCTGTCCGGCCAAAAAGTGAGCGGTACAGCCTATAACTACAAGATCTGTACCGCCACCTGAAAGTCAGTAGTTATGGGTTTTACATTACAGAGCTGTAACATAAAACTCATAACTAAAGTGTTACAAAGTCCACTAACACCCATAAACTACCTATTAACCCCTAAACCGAGGCCCTCCCGCATCGCAAACACTAAAATAAAATTATTAACCCCTAATCTGCCGCTCCGGACATCGCCTCCACTATAATAAACATGTTAACCCCTAAATCGCCGCACTCCCACATCACAAACACTAGTTAAATATTATTAACCCCTAATCTGCAGCTCCCAATGTCGTCGCTACCTACATACACTTATTAACCATAATCTGCTGTCCCTAACATCGCCACAACCTACATTACTGTTGTTAACCCCTAATCTGCTGTCCCCAAAATCGCTGCCACTATACTAAAGTTATTAACCCCTAAGTCTAACCCTAACGTAACCCTAACCCCCACTAACTTTAACATAATTAAAATAATTCCAAATAAAAATTACAATTAATACCTAAATTATTCCTATTTTAAAATAAATAAGTACTTACCTGTAAATAAAACCTAAGCTAGCTACAATATAACTAATAGTTATATTGTATCTATCTTATGTTTTATTTTTATTTCACAGGTAAGTTTGTATTTATTTTAACTAGGTTGAATAGTTCGTAAATAGTTATTAACTATTTACTAACTACCTAGTAAAAATAAATACAAATTTACCTGTGAAATAAAACCTAACCTGTCTTACATTTAAACCTAACATTACACTAAAATTAAATAAATTACATTAATGAAATCCAATTAACTAAATTACAACAACAAAAAACACAGTTACACAAAATAAAAAAGAAATGATCAAATATTTAAACTAATTACACCTAATCTAATAGCCCTATCAAAATAAAAAAGCCCCCAAAATAATAAAACCCCTAGCCTAAACTAAACTGCCAATAGCCCTTAAAATGGCCTTTTGCGGGGCATTGCCCCAAAGAAATCAGCTCTTTTACATGGAAAATAAAAATACAAACAATCCCCAACAGTAAAACCCACCACCCACACAACCAACCCCCCAAATAAAAACCTACCTAAAAAACCTAAGCTCCCCATTGCCCTGAAAAGGGCATTTGGATGGGCATTGCTCTTAAAATGGCATTCAGCTCTTTTACATTGCCCAAACCCTAAGCTAAAAATAAAACCCACCCAATAAACCCTTAATAAAACCTAACACTAACCCCTGAAGATCCACTTACAGTTTTGGAAGACCATGCTCATCCAGCTGGGATTACATCGTTTAATTCCGATTGGCTGATAGAATTCTATCAGCCAATCGGAATTCAAGGGACGCCATCTTGGATGACGTCCATTAAAGGGAACCTTCAGTGTACGGCTGGGACCGTATTAAGAGAATGCTCCGCGCCGGATGTCTTGAAGATGGAGCCGCTCTGCATCGGAAGGATGAAGATAGAATATGCCGTCTGGATGAAGACTTCTGCCCGCCTGGAGGATGACTTCTTGCCGTTTGGATGAAGACTTCTCCCGGCTTCGTTGAGGACTTCTTGCCACTTGGATGAAGACTCCCGGCTGGATGAGGATGGATGTCCGGTCTTCCAAAACTGTAAGTGGATCTTCAGGGGTTAGTGTTAGGTTTTATTAAGGGTTTATTGGGTGGGTTTTATTTTTAGCTTATGGTTTGGACAATGTAAAAGAGCTAAATGCCCTTTTAAGGGCAATGCCCATCCAATAATGTAATGTTAGGTGTTAGTGTAACTCGAGTTAGGTTTTATTTTACAGGTAAATTTGTATTTATTTTAACTAGGTAGCAAGTAAATAGTTAATAACTATTTACTAACTAGTCTACCTAGTTAAAATAAATACAAACTTAGCTGTGAAATAAAAATAAAACCTAAGATAGCTACAATGTAACTATTAGTTATATTTTAGTTAGCTTAGGGTTTATTTTACAGGTAAGTATTTAGTTTTAAATAGGAATAATTTAGTTACTAATAGTAGGTTTTTTATTTTAATTATATTAAAGTTAGAGGGGTTAGGGTTACGTTAGGGTTAAGGTTAGATTTAGGGTTAGGGGTTAATATATTTATGTAGTGTTAGTGATGTGGGAGGCCAGAGGTTTAGGGGTTAATAGCTTAAGTATAGTGGCGGCGGCGACGTTGGGGGCGGCAGATTAGGGGTTAATAAATTTGTGTAGTTGGGGGCGGCAGATTAGGGGTTAATAAGTGTAATGTAGGTGTCGGCGATGTCGGGGGCGGCAGATTAGGGGTGTTTAGACTCAGGGTTTATGTTAGGGTGTTAGGTGTAAACATACATTTTCTTTCCCCATAGACATCAATGGGGATGCGTTACTTAGCTTTACGCTCCGTCATTGCAGATGTTAGGCTTTTTTTAGCCGGCTCTCCCCATTGATGTCTATGGGGAAATCGTGCATGAGCACGTCAAAGCAGCACTGGTATTTGTGGGAGGTATGGAGCTAAACACAGCCATATCGCCCGCAAACGCGGTGTTTTTGCAAACCTATAATAGCAGCGCTATTAAAGGTGAGCGGTGGAAATAACTTGCAAGTTATTAGCGAGCCACTCATAAGGCAAAACTCGTAATCTGGCTAAAAATCTTTAATTCTTGTATTTATTTTTTTTACCTGTCCTGTATCAATAATAAAATAAGCAGCTTTTCCAATTCAAATGTCCAAGACATGGCACCAAAGTTCTATTCTATCCAAGTGTCAGACTTTTGGTTAGGTTTGGGATTTGCAAGCAGAGTCTGTTTTGGTACAGAGGTATATTACATCTATACACCGGCTGTACAAATATATTATCCTGTAAAGTTATTAGATTTATAGTGTAGTTCATGTCCTTAAAGGGACATTAAACACTAAATACATCCTAGATAGAATGATGCATTCAAAGAAAAGATTAGTCCATGACTAACATGTAGATGTATTTTTTAAAGTTTCATTAGTTGTTTAAAAAGTGACAAAATAAGTGTAAAGTTTTAGTGTCTATAAAACACTGGGAGCTGCCATGTTGTAACTTGTGTTACCTTCTCTGCTGTGGCCAATTAGAGACAGTTATGCATAGGTCACTAGAGTGTGCAGCCAATGGTTGTGCTGGATTTAACAGTGTTCTGCACTTCCATTTCTAACAGGAACTGAAAAGCTCACAATTTCCGAATGGAATTACAGGAAAAGAGGACAAAATAAATAATGAAAGTATATTGCAGAGTTGTTTTATATATACAATTCATCATTTTATATTACCATCCCAAAGTGTTTAATGTCCCTTTAATGATATGCAGTGTAGCTCCATTTTCCTTAGTAATGGGTCTCCCGAGAAATTATTAATGAACTTATATAGGACATTTAGCAATGAAAATACTGCTCAGATTATTTTTTTTAAGTATTATAGAGTTTTATGTTGAGCTGGGTTATATTTTGTAATCCTTGTTGTTTGAGCGTGTGTTGTCTTCTCTTGGTAAATGTTCAGTTTACTTGTTACACTGTTCTGTGTAGTGGTTAATTTGCGTTTATGATTTTTTTTTTTTTTTCCTGTTCAGACTTTGGAAGTTCACACGAGTGTCCTTCAGGTTTCTATCCCGTCGTTTTTATCATCAGCAAGTGTTCAAAAGCAAAATGATACGCAAACACCATCCGAAAATATGGATTCCAAATCGTCTGATGCTGGGTAAATATTACAATTTTATGCACATTTCACACTTTGTTAGTGGCGTCTTTCTGAGCTGGTTTTTATGCAGTGCAAACCTGAGCCTTTGTGTCTCCTGTTAGCAAACTAATGACAAATTAGCAGAAGTCTGTTACATAGAGGTGTTGTTCATTAAATTACTGTAATAATTCAGTGTAATAAAACTTTCTGCCGTTTTAATAATTCTGTACTATTCAGATGACCTCACCTAGACAATACAAGCTTAAGACCAAATGTGTAGTATAATATGATTAAGGGAGTTGTACTTTGTAGTAAACAAATACAAACATATCAATGAAAGCAATAGGCTTCAGTCAAGGTGCTGTTAGCAGCTTATATAGTTGTCATATGCAGCCATACTCCTTATAAACTATAAGTGACAGATGTATGTAACATTTTGCCTCTTTAAATGTTTCTACCAAGGTGTATTGCTAGAGCTGTAATGAAGAGAAATGTATTTCCATCTTAATGGGATGAGAGTCCACGGCTTCATTCATTACTTGTTAGAATTAAGAACCTGGCCACCAGGAGGAGGCAAAGACACCACAGCCAAAGGCTTAAATACCTCCCCCACTTCCCTCATCCCCCAGTCATTCTTTGCCTTTCGTCACAGGAGTTTGGCAGAGAAGTGTCAGAAGATTCGGAGTAGTCTCTTATAGAGGGTAGTACTCTTCGGAATCTTTCTGCGAAACCATCCCGAATCAGATTAACAGCTCCATAAGCAATCAGTTTTGACGAGTTTCGCTGCCTGCTTTCTGCACTCAAGTCCATGTCAGAAGCGATGCTACTACCCTGTCACACTTGAAAGGCCTTGTTCCTGTTCCACTGCATAGATTCTGGTAAGATTGTTTCATTTATACACATTTGATAACGCAAGAAGACAGGGTCACAGTGTGTCTCCTTATATCTGTATAGAATCGAGGGTTAATGTCCTCGGAAAGGGGATTATTTAACAGGGGGGATTTATGCATAATATTCTTAATTGTGTTTAATGCTGCGACATGTGTGAGATGAGGCTTTGTCAATGTGTGAACAGTCAGGTTTCCTTAGAGAGATATCGACGCAGCCTTTTTGGCGCATTTTCTCGTTAGTGCAGGGGCGGTCCTGCATGGCACTCCATGTGACCGGGTGTGGCCTCTTTAACTTCCTCTTTCTTGACCGGCGGTTGCAGGAGACGAAGCGTTTTCTCTGTGGTCCAGGTCATAGGAGGTGGTGAGTGCCCCGGCCATTGGGGTATAAAGGTGCCATTTAATTTCTATCTAGTCCGTAATAAAAGCACAAGCTATGGAGGATACTCCCTCTTTAACCAAATCTAATTCCTGTGTTTATTGTGAGGAGGTTCCGGTGGATCCGCCTGCTCAACTATGTTCCACATGCTTTGATATATTGCAATATCTAAAAAGAATAAGATGTTTAGTACAACTGAGCCGTCCACCTCTGAGGGTTCTCCGTACCGCGAGGTGCGTTCCCTACATTCATCTCCGATTACACATGCAGCTCCCCAGGGCACTACTAATTCCTTCCGCGGGAGGGGCCCCTTGGCCGCCAGATTTCGCTGAGCAGTAACAAACGGCGGTCTCTGCGGCCTTCAATGCCTTACCACTCCCTGCTAAGCGCAAGCGAAAGGTGAAACATAGCTATGTGTCCCCTGGGTCATCTACTCCGTTGGATGTCTCTGATAGATTATTCGCTGATGAGGACTACATCTAGACCTCCGGCGGAGGAGCCAGACTTTAAGTTTAAGATGGAGCATTTGCGCTTTCTGTTGAAAGAGGTGCTTGCTACGTTAGAGATTCCAGAACCGAAACTACTGGAGGAACCTTCAATCCCTAAGATAGATAGGGTTTACGAGGACAGGGTGGAGCCTCAGACCTTCCCGGTCCCTGTTAAGATGGCTAATATTATTAAGAACGAATGGGAGAAACTTGGCTTGTCTTTTTCTCCCTCTACTTCTTTTAAAAAACTGTTCCCCGTTCCGGGGGCCATCCGTAAAGTGGATGGTGCTATCTCCACGCATGCTAAGCGCACAACTATCCCACTCGAAGATAGCTCTTCGTTCAAGGAGCCTATGGATAAAAAATTGGAATCCATGTTGAGAAAGATGTTTCAGCTCACGGAGTTTGTTTTTTCAACCTGCAGCGGCTGTCGCTGCGGTGGCTAGGGCTGCTACCATATCAGCTATGGTCGAGGTGGAGACTCCCCTCAAGGAGATACAGGAACGAATTAAGGCATTAAGGGTAGCTAATTCATTCATCTGTGATGCAAATATGCATATTATTCGCCTGAATGCCAAGACATCAGATTTTTCTGTACTAGCCCGTAGGGCTCTGTGGTTAAAGTCGTGGTCTGCTGACATGACTTCCAAGTCTAGATTACTATCCCTCCCCTTTCACGGGACGCAAGGGTGCTTTACTGCCGCAGGTTAAGAAGAAAAAACCTAAGGGGTCTACATTTTGTTCGGACAAGTCCCAACACCAGCAACCTGCCACGAAAACCGAGCAGTCCAAGGGATCTTGGAAAACAGCTCAATCTTGCAACAAAGCCAAGCAGAGCAAGAAGGCCGCCAAGACTCAATCGGCATGAAAGGGCGGCCCCCGATCCGTCTATGGATCATGTAGGGGGCAGACTATCTCTTTTTGCCGAGGCCTGGATGAGAGACGTTCTGGACCCTTGGGTTCTGGAGGTCATCGCCCAGGGTTACAGGATAGGGTTCAAGACTCATCCACCCAGGTGCAGATTCTTCCTGTCAAACCTCTCATCAAGACCAGAAAAGAGAGACGCCTTTCTAGAGTGCGTAAGGGATCTCTCCTCTCTCGGGGTAATCATACCAGTACCTCTGGCAGAAAAAGGTCTGGGGTATTATTCAAACCTTTTCATGGTTCCAAAGAAGGAGGGCACGTTTCGTCTGATTCTAGACCTAAAGTGCCTAAACAAGTTTCTGTCGGTCCCATCATTCAAGATGGAGACGATCAGGTCTATTCTGCCCCTAGTTCAAGAGGGACAGTTCGTGACTACAATAGATCTGAAGGATGATTACCTTCACGTGCGAATCCATAAGGATCACTTCAGGTTCCTAAGATTTGCATTTCTGGACCAACACTTTGCATTTTGTGGCCTTACCATTTGGCCTGGCGACTGCTCCAAGAGTCTTTACGAAGGTTCTGGGAGTGTTGCTCGCAGTGGCAAGAGCCAGAGGTATTGCAGTGGCACCTTTTCTGGATGACATCCTGGTCCAGGCTCCGTCCTGGAGTCTTGCCGAGGCTCATTTGAGGGCTCTTCTTCTTCTCCTTCGATCTCATGGATGGAATATAAACGTAGGAAAGAGTTCCCTGGTTCCCAGCAACAGAGTAGAATTCCTGGGCACGATAATAGATTCCATATCCATGAAGATTTTCCTGACCGATCAGAGACGTTGCAAGATTGCGTCCAACTGTCTTGCCCTTCAGACCTCCTCAAGGCCATCTGTGGCCCGGTGTATGGAGGTGGTTGGGCTCATGGTATCCAGCATAGATGTTAGTCCATACGCCAGGTTCCATCTCCGACCTCTTCAGTTGTGCAGGTTGAGACAATGGAACGGCGATCACTCGGATCTATCCCAACAGATCTCTCTGGACAACCGAACGAGGGAAACCCTCTCTTATTGGTTCTGTCCGGGCCAACTGTCCCAGGGGACATCCTTCTTGAGGCCATCCTGGGAGATTGTGACCATGGACGCAAGTCTGTCAGGATGGGGAGCTGTTTGGGGATCCAGGAAGGCACAGGGCAGGTGGACTCAAAAGGAGTCGCTTCTCCTGATCAATATTCTGAAACTTCGAGCGATCTTCAACGCTCTGAGGGCTTGACCCCTTCTGGGGTTGTCCCGATCCATCAGATTCCAGTCGGACAACATTACCTTTGTGGCTTACATCAACCATCAGGGGGGAACAAGAAGCTCCCTAGCCATGAGGGAAGTATCTCGGATTCTGGAGTGGGCAGAGACCCACAACTGTTCGCTATCAGCGATCCACATTCCGGGTGTGGACAACTGGAAAGCGGATTTTCTCAGCAATCGTTTCATCCGGGGGAATGGTCTCTCCATTCTGAGGTGTTTGCAGAGATCTGCATCAAATGGGAGACGCCGTAAATAGATCTCATGGCGTCCAGACTCAACTTCAAGCTACCCAGATACAGGTCGCAGTCCAGGGATCCCCAGGCAGTGCTGATAGATGCCTTAGGTGCCTTGGGAGTTCAACCTAGTCTACATATTTCCATTGTTACCACTTCTACCTCGAGTAGTGGCCCGCATCAAGGAGGAGCAAGCTTTGGCTATTCTAATTCTAATTGGCCACGGAGGATGTGGTTTGCGGATCAGGTGTGGATGTCATTGTCTCCTCCATGGAGGTTACCTTGTTGCAGAGATCTGCTAGTTCAGGGTCCCTTTCTACATCAAAAATCTCGATTCTCTGAGGCTGACTTCGTGGAGATTGTCCTAGCCAAGAGAGGTTTTTTGGAGAGAGTGATACTCTCATTCAAGCCAGGAAACCGGTCACTCGCATCTATCATAAGGTGTGGAGGACCTACTTGTCCTGGAGTGAGGATTGTGGATATCCCTGCCATAAGGTTAGAGTATCCAGGATCCTGTCCTTCCTCCAGGATGGGTTGGAGAAGGGACTTCCCGCCAGTTCCTTAAAGGGACAGATTTCGGCTTTATCTGTACTATTAGACAAGAAGCTTGCGTAGCTGTCTGATATTTAGTCCTTTGTTAAGGCTCTGTCTAAGATCAGGCCTGTCTTTAGAAATTCCGCTCCCCCTTGGAGCTTAAACTTGGTACTTTATTATTCTTCTTCTTTATTTATAAAGCGCCAACAGATTCCGCAGCGCTGTCCATGGGTAACAAAGATAAAAGGAGAGTACAATATGAGACACCAGACAAAATTTAACAAACAAATACAGGGGGAATTGGGAGCCCTGTTCTCGTGGGAGCTTACAATCTAAATGGGTAGGAGGGTGAGAAACAGGAGGTGGGGACTGCAAAGGTGGGAATAATGTTAGTGTGGAGTTGGATGACGGCAATTATTAGGCAAGTGGAATTCATTAGTTACTGATTTGGTGATTGGCTTCCCTGAACAAGAAGGTCTTTAGGGAGCGTTTAAAGGAGGAGAGGTTGGGGAAAAGTCTGACAGCTCGAGGAAGTGCGTTCCAGAGGGTTGGTGCCGCACGAGAGAAGTCCTGTAGTCTAGCATGGGAGGAGGTGATGGTAGAAGAGGCAAGGAGTAGATCGCTGTTGGATCTAAGGGGACGGGCTGGAGTATATTTGTTGATGAGTGAGGACAGGTGGGGGCTGCATTGGTAAGGGCTTTGTAGGTCAGAATGAGAATGAGAGTGCGAATTTTGAATTTAGTTCTGCTGTGAATGGGGAGCCAGTGAAGGGACTCTCAGAGGGGTGCAGTGGATACAGAGCGTCGGGAGAGGTGGATTAGCCTAGCAGAGGCATTTAGGATGGATTGAAGGGGGGAGAGGCGGGAGAGAGAAAGGCCATTTAGTAGGTTGTTACAGTAGTCAAGCCGGGAAATTACTAGGGAATGGATTAGCTGTTTAGTAGTTTCAGAACTCAGAAAAGGACAAATTTTGGAGATATTGCGTAGGTGGTTGCGACAGGATGAAGAGAGCGATTGGATGTGGGGTATAAAGGACAGATTGGAGTCAAGTGTAACTCCTAGGCAGTGGACTTGGGGTGATGGGGAGATAGTGGTGTCACCAACAGTGATAGTAAAGTTAGAAACTGGAGTAGAATTATATGGGGGGATTAGAAGAAGCTCAGTCTTGGACATTTTGATTTTTAGGTGGTGAGAGACCATCCAGGAAGAAATGCCAGTGAAGCAGTCGCTGATGTGGGAAAGGACAGAAGGAGAGAGTGCAGGCTTGGATAGGCAGATCTGAGTATCATCAGCATAGAGGTGATAGTTGAAGCCATAGCTACTGATAAGTTTACCCAGTGAGGAAGTATAAATAGAGAAGAGTAGAGGGCCTAGAACAGAGCCTTGAGGTACTCCAACAGACAGAGGCAATGGAGAGAAGGGGTCACCAGCAAATGAGACAGAAAAGGACCTTATAGAGAGATAAGAGTGGATCCAGGAGAGGGCCATTTCTCAGAGGCCAAGGGAGCTGAGAGTCCGTAGGAGGAGGGGAAGGTCATCAGTGTCAAAGGCAGCAGACAGGTCAAGTAAGATAAGTATAGAATAGTGGCCATTGTTTTTCGCAGAAAGAAGATCGTTATTAACCTTGGTGAGGGCAGTCTCAGTTGAGTGTTGGGGACGGAAGCTAGATTGCAGGGGTCAAGCAATGAGTTGGAGGATAGGAAGTGGGTTAGGTGATTGAAAACTAGTTTTTCCAGGACTTTTAAAGCTAACGGAAGCAGTGATATGGGGTGGTAGTTTGTAGGAGAATTGGGGTCGAGGGAGGGTTTTTTAAGGATGGGGGTGACCTTTGCATGTTTGAAGGGTGATGGAAATTAACCAGTAGTAAGGGATCGGTTGAATATGTGAGTAAGAGCTGGAGTGAGGGTAGAAGACAGAGAAGGTATTAGATGTGAAGGGATAGGGTCAAGTGGGCAGGTAGTGAAGTGTGAGGAAGATATTAGGGAACTCACTTCATTCACAGTGGTTGGGGGGAAGGTACTGAGAGTGGTGGAGGGGGTGACCGGGGGCGGAGATGAAAGGTTGCAGTCTTGTGGTGGAATGTTACTTCAGATGGTAAGTGTTTTGTTGAAAAAGTAGTCTGCCAAGTCTTGAGCACTAAAGGCAGATGAAGGGGGTGGTGCAGGTGGATAGAGGAGAGTGCTGAAAATGAGACGTTTAGGGTTTGAGAAGTGAGAAGATTTGAGAGAAGAGAAGTAGTTTTGCTTGGCTAAGTGAAGGGCAGAGGAGTAAGAATAAAGAATGAACTTATAGTGTAGCAAATCGGGTTCAGAGCGGGATTTACTCCAGGCACGTTCAGCAGCACGGGAGCATTTTTGTAGATAGCGTGTTTGCTGAGAGTGCCAGGGCTGGAGCTGATGACGTGGGGTTCTGCATATTTGTGGAGGAGCAAGGGTGTATGAGTGCAGAGGAGAGAATATTGTTATAGTGGTTTGTAGCAAGGTCAGGGCAGGATACCTTGGAAATGTGGGGAAGACGTTTTTGAATAAGGTTAGAAAGTTGGAGCGGATCCACAGTTTGCAGATTTCTACAGGTGCGGAGGCGGTGGGGAGAAATAGGTTTAGCATGTACATTGAGATTATAGGTGAGCAGATGGTGGTCTGAGATGGGAAATGGGTGACAGGTGACATCAGAAAGGGAGCAGAGGTAGGAGAATACCAGATCAAGAGAGTGTCTGTTGCATTGAGTAGGGAATAGGATGGATTGTGAGAGACTAAAGGAGTTTGTGAGTGAGAGAAGTTTAGAGGCAGCAGGGGCAGATGGGTTATGAATGGGGATGTTGAAGTCCCCTAGTATTAGAGCAGGTGTATTTGTAGAGAGAAAGTGAGAAAGCCAGGCAGCAAAGTACTTAAGATTTTGCAAAGAGCTCAGTTTGAGCGTATGCATTCGCTTGACATTAAAATTCTTTCCTAAAAAGGTTCTATTCCTATTGGCTATTGCATCGGCACGCAGAGTCTCTGATTTGGTGGCCTTGCAATGTGAGCCTCCTTACCTGTTTTTTCACAACGATAAGGCTGTTCTTCGCACTGGGTTGGGATTTCTTCCTAAGGTTGTGTCGAATCGTAACATCAATCAGGAGATAGTGGTTCCTTCCTTGTGTCCTAACCCTTCTTCTTCAAAGGAAAGGCTACTTCATAATTTGGATGTGGTTCGAGCCTTGAAGCTCTATCTTCAGGCCACGAAGGAATTCAGACAGACTTCGTCTTTATTTGTGGTGTATTCAGGGAAGCGCAAGGGGCGGAGGGCCTCTTCCACTTCCCTATCTTTTTGGTTGAGGGGCATTATTTGCTTGGCATATGAGACAGCGGGACATAAGCCTCCTCAGAGGATTACGGCTCATTCAACTAGGGCTGTGGCTTCTTCGTGGGCCTTTAAGAATGAGGCCTCTATGGAGCAGATATGGCGGCTACTTGGTCCTCCTTACATACTTTTGCTAAATTTTACAAATTTGATGTCTTTGCTTCGGCGGAAGCGGCTTTTGGGAGAAAGGTTTTGCAGGCTGTGGTGCCCTCAGTTTAGGGTCCGCCTCCGTTTGCCCTCCCGTTATTTTCATTCAGTGTTCTCTAGAGATTGGGTATTTGTTTCCCACAAGTAATGAATGAAGCCGTGGACTCTTCTTCCATTAAGATGGATAACATAAATTATGCTTACGTGATAATTTCATTTCCATCTGTGGGAGAAGAGTCCACGGCTCCCGCCCGTTTCTCCGGTGGGTGGACCTAAATGTATTTTTGTTCTTCTGGCACCATTTATACCCTGATATTTCCCCTACTGGTCCTTGTTCCCTTGGCAGAATGACTGGGGGATGAGGGGAGTGGGGGAGGTATTTAAACCTTTCAAACACACACAATCACACATATAATTACACACTTATAATTATATATAATATGTCTGCTCCTAGTGGCCAGGTTCTTAATTTCCACAAGTAATGAATGAAGCCGTGGACTCTCCTCCCACAGATGGAAATGAAATTATCAGGTAAGCATAATTTATGTTTTCTATCTGGTTAGTGGCACAGTAGTCGGAGCTTATTTGTTAGTTTCTAAGATGAAATATTTGTATTAACATCCTGCAGTGCTGGGTATCTGGTCATTAACGCTGCACAAACGCTAAAGCACCGGCAGAGTGATATGAAATTCAGTGTTGTTGTTATTAGGGAAAAAGTAACTGAGCGTGAGACCTCATGATGACTACTGGAATCTGCAAGAGACACTTATGTGTTGTTGATATTAGTATGGCCAATGTTTTAATGTTTTAGCTGATATATTACCAACGACCTTACTAGTGAGAACCAGTCACGGCTGATGGTGCCTGTGTGCTCTGCAGCAAACGCTCCATCTCTTCACATGCTGACTCCAAGGGTGTCTGCTGCGCACTGTCTGTATCTGTGACACAAGCAATACTGATGTATTGTATTACTGATTTAGATCTAAACTTTGTCTTTAAAGGGACAGTCTACTTGTTTTTTTATTGTTTAAAAAGATAGATGACGCCTTTACTACCCTACTGGTGTGTGATTGTATGATTGTGCGTGTGATTGTGTGTGTGATTGTATGAGTGTGTGTGTGTGAGATTGTGTAATTATATGTGTGATTGTGTCATTGTATGTGTGCTTGTGTGTGTTTTTCTGTGTGTGTGATTGTGTAATTGTGTGTGTGATTGTGTAATTGTATGTGTGTTTGTATGTGTGTGTGATTGTGTAATTGTATGTGTGATTGTGTGTGTGATTGTGTAATTGTATGTGTGATTGTGTAATTGTATGTGTGATTGTGTGTGTGATTGTGTAATTGTATGTGTCTGATTGTGTAATTGTATGTGTGATTGTGTGTGTTTTTGTATGTGTGTGTGTATTTGTATGGTTGTGTGTGTCATTGTATGTGTGATTGTGTGTGTTTTTTTCTGTGTGTGTGATTGTGTCATTGTATGTGTGCTTGTGTGTGTTTTTCTGTGTGTGTGATTGTGTAATTGTGTGTGTGATTGTGTAATTGTATGTGTGTTTGTATGTGTGTGTGATTGTGTAATTGTATGTGTGATTGTGTAATTGTATGTGTGATTGTGTAATTGTATGTATGATTGTGTAATTGTATGTGTGATTGTGTGTGTGATTGTGTAATTGTATGTGTCTGATTGTGTAATTGTATGTGTGATTGTGTGTGTTTTTGTATGTGTGTGTGTATTTGTATGGTTGTGTGTGTCATTGTATGTGTGCTTGTGTGTGTTTTTTTCTGTGTGTGTGATTGTGTAATTGTATGTGTGTGTGATTGTGTGTGTGATTGTGTGTTTGTGTGTGATTGTTTAATTGTATGTGTGATTGTGTATGTTTGTGTGTGTGATTGTGAGTATGGGTGGGTGTGTGATTGTGAGTGTGTGTTTTTGTATGGTTGTGTGTGTGTGATTGTGTAATTGTATGTGTGATTGTGTGTCTGTGATTGTGTGTTTGTATGTGTGTGTGATTTTGTGTGTGTGTGTGATTTTGTGTATGTGTGTGTGATTGTGTAATTGTATGTGTGTGTAATTGTGTGTGTGTGATTGTGTGTTTGTATGTGTGTGTTTGTATGTGTGTGTGATTGTGTGTTTGTGTGTGTGTGATTTTGTGTATGTGTGTGTGATTGTGTAATTGTATGTGTGTGATTGTGTGTTTGTATGTGTGTGTTTGTATGTATGTGTGTGATTGTGAGTATGTGTGTGTGTGTTTGTATGGTTGTGTGTGTGATGGTGAGTATGGGCGTGTGTGTGTATGGCTGTGTGTGTGATTGTGTGTGTTTGTATGGTTGTGTGTGTGATTGTGAGTATGGGTGTGTCTGTGGTTGTGTGTGCGATTGTGAGTATGGGGGTGTGTGATTGTATGAGTGTGTGATTGTGTAATTATATGTGTGATTGTGTGTGATTGTGAGTATGTGTGTGTGTTTGTATGGTTGTGTGTGTGATGGTGAGTATGGGCGTGTATGTGTTTGTATGGCTGTGTGTGGGATTGTGTGTTTGTATGGGTGTGTGTGTGATTGTGAGTATGGGTGTGTGTGTGATTGTGAGTATGGGTGTGTGTGTGTGATTGTGAGTATGGGTGTGTGTTTATGGTTGTGTGTGTGATTGTGAGTATGGGTGTGTGTGTTTGAATGGTTGTGAGTGTGAGTATGGGTGGGTGTGTTTGTATGGTTGTGTGTGTGAGTGTGGGTGTGTGTTTTTAGATTCATCAAAATACTTTGATTTTAGTAGTCCTCAATCCCTTTGGCTTCAGAATGAACTAGTTTCTTTTGAAATATCAACATCCAGTGGTGTTTATAATGGTTGTGTGTGTGTGATTGTGAGTATGGGTGAATGTGTTTGTATGGTTGTGTGTGTTTGTATGTGTGATTGTGTGTGTGTATGTGTGTGATTGTGTAGTTGTATGTGTGTGTGATTGTGAGTATGGGTGTGTGCATTTGTATGGTTGTGTGTGTGTGATTGTGAGTATGGGTGTGTGTGTTTGTATGGTTGTGTGTTTGCATGGTTGTGTGTGTGTGTATGGTTGTGTGTGTAATTGTGAGTATGTGTTTGTAGGGTTGAGTGTGTGATTGTGAGTATGTGTTTGTATGGTTGTGTGTGATTGTAAGTGTGTGTGTGTGGGATTGTGTGTTTGTATGGTTGTGAGTATGGGTGTGTGTGTTTGTATGGTTGTTTGATTGTGAGTATGGGTGTGTTTGTATGGTTGTGTGATTGTGAGTATGGGTGTGTGTGTGTTTTGAATGGTTGTGTGATTGTGAGTATGTGTATGGTTGTGTGTGTGTTTATATGGTTGTGTGTGTGATTGTGAGTATGGGTGTGTGTGTATGGGTGTGTGTGTGTTTGTATGGTTGTGTGTGTGATTGTGAGTATGGGTGTGTGTGTTTGGGTGTGTGTGTGATTGTGAGTATGGGTGTGTGTGTTTGTATGTATGGTTGTGTGTGTGTGTGTGTGATTGTGAGTATGGGTGTGTGTGTGTTTGTATGGTTGTGTGTGAGTGTTAGTATGGGTGTGTGTTTTTAGATTCATCAAAATACTTTAATGATTTTAGTAGTCCTCAATCCCTTTGGCTTCAGAATGAACTAGTTTCTTTTGAAATATCATCATCCAGTGGGGTTTATAAAGATTGTGTGTCCTAAAAATAACAGCCAATTGTCTTGTTTTTATTAGTGATGGGACGACTAAGAGTTCAGAAGCAGAAACAAGAACTCAAGAAGCACCTATGTAAGTATGCTGTATGAGCACCTATGTAAGTATGCTGTATTTGCACCTATGTAAGTATGCTGTATGAGCACCTATGTAAGTATGCTGTATGAGCACCTATGTAAGTATGCTGTATGGGCACCTATGTAACTATGCTGTATGGGCATCTATGTAAGTATGCTGTATGAGCACCTATGTAAGTGTGCTGTATGAGCACCTATGTAAGTATGCTGTATGGGCACCTATGTAAGTATGCTGTATGGGCACCTATGTAAGTATGCTGTATGAGAACCTATGTAAGTATGCTGTATGGGCACCTATGTAAGTATGCTGTATGGGCACCTATGTAAGTATGCTGTATGGGCACCTATGTAAGTATGCTGTATGGGCACCTATGTAAGTATGCTGTATGAGAACCTATGTAAGTATGCTGTATGGGCACCTATGTAAGTATGCTGTATGGGCACCTATGTAAGTATGCTGTATGGGCACCTATGTAAGTATGCTGTATGGGCACCTATGTAAGTATGCTGTATGAGAACTGTAAGTATGCTGTATGGGCACCTATGTAAGTATGCTTTATGGGCACCTATGTAAGTATGCTGTATGGGCACCTATGTTAGTATGCTGTATGAGCACCTATGTAAGTATGCTGTATGGGCACCTATGTAAGTATGCTGTATGAGCACCTATGTAAGTATGCTGTATGGGCACCTATGTAAGTATGCTGTATGGGCACCTATGTAAGTATGCTGTATGAAGTATGCTGTATGAGCACCTATGTAAGTATGCTGTATGGGCACCTATGTAAGTATGCTGTATGGGCACCTATGTAAGTATGCTGTATAGGCACCTATGTAAGTATGCTGTATAGGCACCTATGTAAGTATGCTGTATGAGCACCTATGTAAGTATGCTGTATGGGCACCTATGTAAGTATGCTGTATGGGCACCTATGTAAGTATGCTGTATGAGAACCTATGTAAGTATGCTGTATGGGCACCCATGTAAGTATGCTGTATGGGCACCCATGTAAGTATGCTGTATGGGCACCCATGTAAGTATGCTGTATGGGCACCCATGTAAGTATGCTGTATGGGCACATATGTAAGTATGCTGTATGGGCACCTGTGTAAGTATGCTCTATGGGCACCTGTGTAAGTATGCTCTATGGGCACCTATGTAAGTATGCTCTATAGGCACCTATGTAAGTATGCTGTATGGGCACCTATGTAAGTATGCTGTATGGGCACCTATGTAAGTATGCTCTATAGGCACCTATGTAAGTATGCTCTATAGGCACCTATGTAAGTATGCTGTATGGGCACCTGTGTAAGTATGCTTTATGGGCATCTATGTAAGTATGCTGTATGGGCACCTATGTAAGTATGCTGTATGGGCACCTTTGTAAGTATGCTGTATGGGCACCTATGTAAGTATGCTGTATGAGCCCCTATGTAAGTATGCTGTATGAGCACCTATGTAAGTATGCTGTATGAGAACCTATGTAAGTATGCTGTATGGGCACCTATGTAAGTATGCTGTATGGGCACCTATGTAAGTATGCTGTATGGGCACCTATGTAAGTATGCTGTATGGGCACCTATGCAAGTATGCTGTATGGGCACATATGTAAGTATGCTGTATGGGCACCTATGTAAGTATGCTTTATGGGCATCTATGTAAGTATGCTGTATGGGCACCTATGTAAGTATGCGCTATGGGCACCTATGTAAGTATGCTGTATGGGCACCTTTGTAAGTATGCTGTATGGGCACCTATGCAAGTATGCTGTATGGGCACCTATGTAAGTATGCTGTATGAGCCCCTATGTAAGTATGCTGTATGAGCACCTATGTAAGTATGCTGTATGAGAACCTATGTAAGTATGCTGTATGAGCACCTATGTAAGTATGCTGTATGGGCACCTATGTAAGTATGCTGTATGGGCACCTATGTAAGTATGCTGTATGAGCACCTATGTAAGTATGCTGTATGGGCACCTATGCAAGTATGCTGTATGGGCACCTATGTAAGTATGCTGTATGGACACCTATGCAAATATGCTGTATGGGCACATATGTAAGTATGCTGTATGAGCACCTATGTAAGTATGCTGTATGAGCACCTATGTAAGTATGCTGTATGGGCACCTATGTAACTATGCTGTATGGGCATCTATGCAAGTATGCTGTATGGGCACCTATGTAAGTATGCTGTATGGACACCTATGCAAATATGCTGTATTTGCACCTATGTAAGTATGCTGTATGAGCACCTATGTAAGTATGCTGTATGAGCACCTATGTAAGTATGCTGTATGGGCACCTATGTAACTATGCTGTATGGGCACCTATGTAAGTATGCTGTATGAGCACCTATGTAAGTATGCTGTATGAGCACCTATGTAAGTATGCTGTATGGGCACCTATGTAAGTATGCTGTATGGGCACCTATGTAAGTATGCTGTATGAGAACCTATGTAAGTATGCTGTATGGGCACCTATGTAAGTATGCTGTATGGGCACCTATGTAAGTATGCTGTATGGGCACCTATGTAAGTATGCTGTATGGGCACCTATGTAAGTATGCTGTATGGGCACCTATGTAAGTATGCTGTATGAGAACCTATGTAAGTATGCTGTATGGGTACCTATGTAAGTATGCTGTATGGGCACCTATGTAAGTATGCTGTATGGGCACCTATGTAAGTATGCTGTATGGGCACCTATGTAAGTATGCTGTATGGGCACCTATGTAAGTATGCTGTATGAGAACCTATGTAAGTATGCTGTATGGGCACCTATGTAAGTATGCTTTATGGGCACCTATGTAAGTATGCTGTATGGGCACCTATGTTAGTATGCTGTATGAGCACCTATGTAAGTATGCTGTATGGGCACCTATGTAAGTATGCTGTATGAGCACCTATGTAAGTATGCTGTATGGGCACCTATGTAAGTATGCTGTATGGGCACCTATGTAAGTATGCTGTATGAAGTATGCTGTATGAGCACCTATGTAAGTATGCTGTATGGGCACCTATGTAAGTATGCTGTATGGGCACCTATGTAAGTATGCTGTATAGGCACCTATGTAAGTATGCTGTATAGGCACCTATGTAAGTATGCTGTATGAGCACCTATGTAAGTATGCTGTATGGGCACCTATGTAAGTATGCTGTATGGGCACCTATGTAAGTATGCTGTATGAGCACCTATGTAAGTATGCTGTTTGAGCACCTATGTAAGTATGCTGTTTGAGCACCTATGTAAGTATGCTGTATGGGCACCTATGTAAGTATGCTGTATGGGCACCTATGTAAGTATGCTGTATGGGCACCTATGTAAGTATGCTGTATGGGCACCTATGTAAGTATGCTGTATGAGCACCTATGTAAGTATGATGTATAGGCACCTATGTAAGTATGCTGTTTGAGCACCTATGTAAGTATGCTGTATGGGCACCTATGTAAGTATGCTGTATGAGCACCTATGTAAGTATGCTGTATGAAGTATGCTGTATGAGCACCTATGTAAGTATGCTTTATGAGCACCTATGTAAGTATGCTGTATGAGCACCTATGTAAGTATGCTGTATAGGCACCTATGTAAGTATGCTGTATGAAGTATGCTGTATGAGCACCTATGTAAGTATGCTGTATGGGCACCTATGTAAGTATGCTGTATGGGCACCTATGTAAGTATGCTGTATGGGCACCTATGTAAGTATGCTGTATGGGCACCTATGTAAGTATGCTGTATGAGAACCTATGTAAGTATGCTGTATGGGTACCTATGTAAGTATGCTGTATGGGCACCTATGTAAGTATGCTGTATGGGCACCTATGTAAGTATGCTGTATGGGCACCTATGTAAGTATGCTGTATGGGCACCTATGTAAGTATGCTGTATGGGCACCTATGTAAGTATGCTGTATGAGAACCTATGTAAGTATGCTGTATGGGCACCTATGTAAGTATGCTTTATGGGCACCTATGTAAGTATGCTGTATGGGCACCTATGTTAGTATGCTGTATGAGCACCTATGTAAGTATGCTGTATGGGCACCTATGTAAGTATGCTGTATGAGCACCTATGTAAGTATGCTGTATGGGCACCTATGTAAGTATGCTGTATGGGCACCTATGTAAGTATGCTGTATGAAGTATGCTGTATGAGCACCTATGTAAGTATGCTGTATGGGCACCTATGTAAGTATGCTGTATGGGCACCTATGTAAGTATGCTGTATAGGCACCTATGTAAGTATGCTGTATAGGCACCTATGTAAGTATGCTGTATGAGCACCTATGTAAGTATGCTGTATGGGCACCTATGTAAGTATGCTGTATGGGCACCTATGTAAGTATGCTGTATGAGCACCTATGTAAGTATGCTGTTTGAGCACCTATGTAAGTATGCTGTTTGAGCACCTATGTAAGTATGCTGTATGGGCACCTATGTAAGTATGCTGTATGGGCACCTATGTAAGTATGCTGTATGGGCACCTATGTAAGTATGCTGTATGGGCACCTATGTAAGTATGCTGTATGGGCACCTATGTAAGTATGCTGTATGAGCACCTATGTAAGTATGATGTATAGGCACCTATGTAAGTATGCTGTTTGAGCACCTATGTAAGTATGCTGTATGAAGTATGCTGTATGAGCACCTATGTAAGTATGCTTTATGAGCACCTATGTAAGTATGCTGTATGAGCACCTATGTAAGTATGCTGTATAGGCACCTATGTAAGTATGCTGTATGAAGTATGCTGTATGAGCACCTATGTAAGTATGCTGTATGGGCACCTATGTAAGTATGCTGTATGGGCACCTATGTAAGTATGCTGTATGGGCACCTATGTAAGTATGCTGTATGGGCACCTATGTAAGTATGCTGTATGAGCACCTATGTAAGTATGCTGTATGAGCACCTATGTAAGTATGCTGTATGGGCACCTATGTAAGTATGCTGTATGGGCACCTATGTAAGTATGCTGTATAGGCACCTATGTAAGTATGCTGTATGGGCACCTATGTAAGTATGCTGTATGAGCACCTATGTAAGTATGCTGTATGAGCACCTATGTAAGTATGCTGTATGAGCACCTATGTAAGTATGCTGTAAAGGCACCTATGTAAGTATGCTGTTTGAGCACCTATGTAAGTATGCTGTATGAGTACCTATGTAAGTATGCTGTATGGGCACCTATGTAAGTATGCTGTATGAGCACCTATGTAAGTATGCTGTATGGGCACCTATGTAAGTATGCTGTATGGGCACCTATGTAAGTATGCTGTATGGGCACCTATGTAAGTATGCTGTATGGGCACCTGTGTAAGTATGCTGTATGGGCACCCATGTAAGTATGCTGTATGGGCACCCATGTAAGTATGCTGTATGGGCACCTATGTAAGTATGCTGTATGGGCACATATGTAAGTATGCTGTATGGGCACCTGTGTAAGTATGCTCTATGGGCACCTGTGTAAGTATGCTCTATGGGCACCTATGTAAGTATGCTCTATAGGCACCTATGTAAGTATGCTGTATGGGCACCTATGTAAGTATGCTGTATGGGCACCTATGTAAGTATGCTGTATGGGCACCTATGTAAGTATGCTCTATAGGCACCTATGTAAGTATGCTCTATAGGCACCTATGTAAGTATGCTGTATGGGCACCTGTGTAAGTATGCTTTATGGGCATCTATGTAAGTATGCTGTATGGGCACCTATGTAAGTATGCTGTATGGGCACCTATGTAAGTATGCTGTATGAGCCCCTATGTAAGTATGCTGTATGAGCACCTATGTAAGTATGCTGTATGAGAACCTATGTAAGTATGCTGTATGGGCACCTATGTAAGTATGCTGTATGGGCACCTATGTAAGTATGCTGTATGGGCACCTATGTAAGTATGCTGTATGGGCACCTATGCAAGTATGCTGTATGGGCACATATGTAAGTATGCTGTATGGGCACCTATGTAAGTATGCTTTATGGGCATCTATGTAAGTATGCTGTATGGGCACCTATGTAAGTATGCGCTATGGGCACCTATGTAAGTATGCTGTATGGGCACCTTTGTAAGTATGCTGTATGGGCACCTATGCAAGTATGCTGTATGGGCACCTATGTAAGTATGCTGTATGAGCCCCTATGTAAGTATGCTGTATGAGCACCTATGTAAGTATGCTGTATGAGAACCTATGTAAGTATGCTGTATGAGCACCTATGTAAGTATGCTGTATGGGCACCTATGTAAGTATGCTGTATGGGCACCTATGTAAGTATGCTGTATGAGCACCTATGTAAGTATGCTGTATGGGCACCTATGCAAGTATGCTGTATGGGCACCTATGCAAGTATGCTGTATGGGCACCTATGTAAGTATGCTGTATGGACACCTATGCAAATATGCTGTATGGGCACATATGTAAGTAAGTATGCTGTATGGGCACCTATGTAAGTATGCTGTGTGGGCACCTATGTAAGTATGCTGTATTGGCACCTATGTAAGTATGCTGTATGGGCACCTATGTAAGTATGCTGTATGGGCATGTAATGTTTAGCATGTATGTGCAGGCTTCTTACTGTGAACGTTCCTCTAGACTGCTGCAGGATAGCCAGACCCCTAGCCACAGACAAAGCTTCCGTTGTCACTTTCTGAATAAAATGAATAAGTGACTGTTTGCTGACCCCTTACCATGTGAGCTTTTCTATCAGCCAGTCTGTATAAAGAGCAGGGATAATTGGAGGGGTCCAAGTGAACAGCAGAAAATAGATATAAACCCCCCGCACAAAATTATTCTGTGTTGAGTCTCATTTACATGCTACTCAATCAGCAGGATCTGCCGTCTACCAAAGTATAACGCCAGCTCCTGTCTGGACCTCCGAGGATGATCTGGCGCCCCATTGGAAGGGGTAATGAACTTTGCCTTGCGGGAAAAGATCTCATGATTATTAAAGGGACAGGGTACTCCAACCCTTCTGCAGATTAAAAACCCACCCTCTCTCCTTTTTCCAATTAAAATGTTGTGCAATAGGGTTTTTATGGTTTATATATTTTATATACAGCAGAATGTCTGTGCTTCCCCTCTGAGGTTGAGGATTTAATTTCACTTTAGTGAAAGTTAGGATGGTCTAATGCAAGGGTCTGCTTATGCAGGTGCTAAGTATAAATGAATCTGAGCTGGACGGGAAACTCGTCTTCTCTTAACATAGGAGCTAATGTTTTTCTGATGAATCCCATTTTTAGCACACTTGAGAACTTTGTAGCCACGTCACATTATGCCTTTAAGGGACAGTAAACACCCTGTATCTAACTACAATACATTTCTGTTGTCTTGCTATAGAATAACAAACCAGTCAAGTCTATACATTTTTAAACCAAATTAGTATCTTGTTTGCTTTAAAAGCCAAACTCCACCAATCTCATGCCTCGTTTGGAGGACCATATCTGGGCTGGAGTCTGCCGCTGACAAGGTTAGCTGTGGTCATTGTTAGTATAAAGTGCAATGCTTTCCTGTTATCAGTTGAAGCTAATTAGGGAAATATATGTAACAGGTTTCACTTAGAGAAGTCTGCAGTTGCTTTTTCAATTCTGAGAGTTAGAAAATCGGTATTATCTTGGCCCTCCCTGGTAATATTTACCAATGAACAGTCCTCCCCCAAGGGGTGTGGACAGAACTGCCCACTCCCCTAGTTACCTATGAGAGGCAACCCTCAAGGACCACCTCTTCCTAGTTCTGTCCAGCCACAGGGTGGACAGAGCTGGAAAACTCCCCAAGTATTGTTTCTAAGGATATTCCTTTTTGGCAGTGATTAAAGGGTTAGAAATCTTTCCAAAATATTAATAAAATAAAAGACCTTGTTATAATAATATAAATCAACCTACTTTTTTGCTGAAATGAAGCTTCTAAATATCTTTAATTTTACTTTGAAATTTGTATAAAATGAGCTTCAACGACCTCCCATAAAAATAGGCAGGGTTTATGTAAAATTAGTTCCCGTGCCCCATTCAGTAGGAAAGCGGTTCCGCCCATTTCATTTTAATATTCATAGCCAGGCTGACTGAAACCGATTGATGTATCAACATAAGGAGTCCAATTATTGGAACACAACAAATAATCATGCTTGCCCAGCCTTCCCTTGCATCACCCTCGGCTAACAAACACTAGGGCGCTGAAGATTCACGGAGCTAGCCTGGCTCACCTCAGCGTTACTCTCAGGCATCAACCACACAAAAGTGACTCCAGACTTAATATAGAAAAAAATGACTTTCTTATAGCAAAAAATCCAGACACAGCTGTGGCGCTATCTTCCGACAGCTAAATATAAGTGTAGCATCTGAATACGCGCCAATCACAAAATTTGTTACAAACCTTTATGTGAATAAATTTTGTGTCTGGCTTTTTGTTATAAGAAAGTCATTTTTTTCTATATTAAGTCCGGAGTCACTTTTGTGTGGTTGATGCCTGAGAGTATTGCTGAGGGAGCCGGGCTAGCTCTGTGAATCTTTAGCGCTCTGGTGCGCCACACCCACTGATGACATCACAATCTAGGTGTCCGCCCTGCCTTTGGTGACGCGCCACAGGAGAATAGATAGAGGGACCAAGATGCGCATGCATTACTCAGAAAAGATCGTAAATGCGCATGCGGGCCACCATGATGTTTCTACCTATGTAGAACATCATTATAAGGTCTTCTACATAATGAGGAAAAAATGGGTTTGGTGAAATAAGGATTTTTGTTTAGGAATACCAAGAAAAGGACAGGAAACTTTTAATAGTTACTTATTACAAATATTTATAATACTTAAATTGAATGTAAATTTTTATGCTAAAGTGCCCAGTTTTTAAAAATTCGATTAAAAACAGGGGCAGTTTAATTCATCAAAATTTACATTTCATTCCTGTTGTGAAAAAAATACTTACCTTTTAATCTTGACAGCTGCTCCAGCTTCCTCCGCCCGTCGCAAAGCCTCTTCCTGGGTCTAAAATGAGGAATCCGGCTTCCTCCAATCATGGCTTCGAATCAGACACTGATTCCCCCGGGGGGGAAGCCGTGATTGGAGGATGACCTATCCATCATTTCTGATGTCAGAAATAGCTTTTCGACGACCGGGGGGAAGCTGGAGCGGTTGTCAAGTTTAAAAGGTAAGTATTTTTTTACGAGTGAAATGTAATTTTTGATTAATTAAAGTGCCCCTGTTTTTAATTGAATTTTTAAAAACCAGGCACTTTAGCATCAAAATTTACTTTCACTTTAATGAAGTTTAAAAAAATATATATAATTTTTTTGAGTGTACTATCCCCTTTAATGACTCCAGGGCATGTTGCCATTTGTTCTGTTATCTGTATTTATGAACCCAATGTTTTTTTTGCTCAGACCCCACTGGCTTTTGGTGAGCGATGGTAATTTTTTCTATCCATAGTTACTTTATGGGGGCCGCCATGTACCACGGTGTCAGAGTGTGATGTTGTGAGGTCTCGTCTGAAGGCTTCTCCAAGTACAACATGTGTGCTTTGAATTTAGCCTCGTTGTGTAGGCCTTTTCCCATTGCAAGGTTATTTTACTATGCATAACTTAACCTTTTGTGTTAAAATTTCAAGATTTTTACTTTCCCTTTTATACAATCCAGCTGGTAAAATGGAAGACATTAATTTTAATGCAGATACAAATCTATGCCTGGTTCTGATGAATATAATACCTATCTTAAGCATTATCGACCACGTTTTATCTTTTATAAAATGAAAGCGTTGTTCTCAGATGATATAGTGTAATCAGTTGTGCATTTTATTTTATACAGAACTACTGTGAAGAAGTCTAGCAGCTTAGACAACTTGAAAAAAGACAATTCAGAAACGGTGAGTGGCTGAGTGCTAATACTGCATGCGCTGTCTCATTTTCATGTAAAGCTGTAAGTCTGCTGTAAGATTAATTTGTAAATGGTGCGTAATGTGTGTAAATTGTTTTGTAACATTACCAGTATATATATAAAATCAAAATTTCTCCAACATAGGTGTGTCCGGTCCACGGCGTCATCCTTACTTGTGGGATATTCTCTTCCCCAACAGGAAATGGCAAAGAGCCCAGCAAAGCTGGTCACATGATCCCTCCTAGGCTCCGCCTACCCCAGTCATTCTCTTTGCCGTTGTACAGGCAACATCTCCACGGAGATGGCTTAGAGTTTTTTAGTGTTTAACTGTAGTTTTTATTATTCAATCAAGAGTTTGTTATTTTAAAATAGTGCTGGTACGTACTATTTACTCTGAAACAGAAAAGAGATGAAGATTTCTGTTTGTAAGAGGAAAATGATTTTAGCAACCGTTACTAAAATCGATGGCTGTTCCACACAGGACTGTTGAGAGGAATTAACTTCAGTTGGGGGAACAGTGAGCAGACTTTTGCTGCTTGAGGTATGACACATTCTAACAAGACGATGTAATGCTGGAAGCTGTCATTTTCCCTATGGGATCCGGTAAGCCATTTTTATTACAGAGTAAATAAGGGCTTCACAAGGGCTTGTTAAGACTGTAGACATTTTCTGGGCTAAATCGATTCATATATAACATATTTAGCCTTGAGGAATCATTTAATATGGGTATTTTTGTAAAATAATATCGGCAGGCACTGTTTTAGACACCTTATTCTCTAGGGGCTTTCCCTAATCATAGGCAGAGCCTCATTTTCGCGCCGGTATTGCGCACTTGTTTTTGAGAAGCATGACATGCAGTCGCATGTGTGAGGAGCTCTGATACATAGAAAAGACTTTCTGAAGGCGTCATTTGGTATCGTATTCCCCTTTGGGCTTGGTTGGGTCTCAGCAAAGCAGATACCAGGGACTGTAAAGGGGTTAAAGATAAAAACGGCTCCGGTTCCGTTATTTTAAGGGTTAAAGCTTCCAAATTTGGTGTGCAATACTTTTAAGGCTTTAAGACACTGTGGTGAAATTTTGGTGAATTTTGAACAATTCCTTCATACTTTTTCGCAATTGCAGTAATAAAGTGTGTTCAGTTTAAAATTTAAAGTGACAGTAACGGTTTTATTTTAAAACGTTTTTTGTACTTTGTTATCAAGTTTATGCCTGTTTAACATGTCTGAACTACCAGATAGACTGTGTTCTGAATGTGGGGAAGCCAAGGTTCCTTCTCATTTAAATAGATGTGATTTATGTGACACTGAAAATGATGCCCAAGATGATTCCTCAAGTGAGGGGAGTAAGCATGGTACTGCATCATTCCCTCCTTCGTCTACACCAGTCTTGCCCACTCAGGAGGCCCCTAGTACATCTAGCGCGCCAATACTCCTTACTATGCAACAATTAACGGCTGTAATGGATAATTCTATCAAAAACATTTTAGCCAAAATGCCCACTTATCAGCGTAAGCGCGACTGCTCTGTTTTAGATACTGAAGAGCATGAGGACGCTGATGATAATGGTTCTGATATGCCCCTACACCAGTCTGAGGGGGCCAGGGAGGTTTTGTCTGAGGGAGAAATTTCAGATTCAGGGAAAATTTCTCAACAAGCTGAACCCGATGTGATTACATTTAAATTTAAGTTGGAACATCTCCGCGCTCTGCTTAAGGAGGTGTTATCCACTCTGGATGATTGTGAGAATTTGATCATCCCAGAGAAACTATGTAAAATGGACAAGTTCCTCCCCCCATATTTAAAAAATTGTTTCCCATGGTCGACCTCAGAAAGGACTTATGGCAGACAGTCCCCAAGGTCGAGGGGGCGGTTTCTACTTTAAACAAACGCACCACTATACCCATAGAAGATAGTTGTGCTTTCAAAGATCCTATGGATAAAAAATTAGAAGGTTTGCTTAAAAAGATGTTTGTTCAGCAAGGTTACCTTCTACAACCAATTTCATGCATTGTCCCTGTCACTACAGCCGCGTGTTTCTGGTTCGATGAGCTAGAAAAGGCGATCGATAGTGATTCTCCTCCTTATGAGGAGATTATGGACAGAATCCGTGCTCTCAAATTGGCTAATTCTTTCACCCTAGACGCCACTTTGCAATTGGCTAGGTTAGCGGCGAAAAATTCTGGGTTTGCTATTGTGGCGCGCAGAGCGCTTTGGTTGAAATCTTGGTCAGCGGATGCGTCTTCCAAGAACAAATTGCTTAACATTCCTTTCAAGGGGAAAACGCTGTTTGGCCCTGACTTGAAAGAGATTATCTCTGATATCACTGGGGGTAAGGGCCACGCCCTTCCTCAGGATAGGTCTTTCAAGGCCAAAAATAAACCTAATTTTCGTCCCTTTCGTAGAAACGGACCAGCCCCAAGTGCTACGTCCTCTAAGCAAGAGGGTAATACTTCTCAAGCCAAGCCAGCCTGGAGACCAATGCAAGGCTGGAACAAGGGAAAGCAGGCCAAGAAGCCTGCCACTGCTACCAAGACAGCATGAAATGTTGGCCCCCGATCCGGGACCGGATCTGGTGGGGGGCAGACTCTCTCTCTTCGCTCAGGCTTGGGCAAGAGATGTTCTGGATCCTTGGGCACTAGAAATAGTCTCCCAAGGTTATCTTCTGGAATTCAAGGGGCCTCCCCCAAGGGGGAGGTTCCACAGGTCTCAATTGTCTTCAGACCACATAAAGAGACAGGCATTCTTACATTGTGTAGAAGACCTGTTAAAAATGGGAGTGATTCATCCTGTTCCATTAGGAGAACAAGGGATGGGGTTCTACTCCAATCTGTTCGTAGTTCCCAAAAAAGAGGGAACGTTCAGACCAATCTTGGATCTCAAGATCCTAAACAAGTTTCTCAAGGTTCCATCATTCAAAATGGAAACTATTCGAACAATTCTTCCTTCCATCCAGGAAGGTCAATTCATGACCACGGTGGATTTAAAGGATGCGTATCTACATATTCCTATCCACAAGGAACATCATCGGTTCCTAAGGTTCGCATTCCTGGACAAGCATTACCAGTTCGTGGCACTTCCTTTCGGATTAGCCACTACTCCAAGGATTTTCACAAAGGTACTAGGGTCCCTTCTAGCGGTACTAAGACCAAGGGGCATTGCAGTAGTACCTTACTTGGACGACATTCTGATTCAAGCGTCGTCCCTTCCTCAAGCAAAGGCTCACACGGACATAGTCCTGGCCTTTCTCAGATCTCACGGATGGAAAGTGAACGTAGAAAAGAGTTCTCTATCTCCGTCAACAAGGGTTCCCTTCTTGGGAACAATAATAGACTCCTTAGAAATGAGGATTTTTCTGACAGAGGCCAGAAAAACAAAACTTCTAAACTCTTGTCAAACACTTCATTCCGTTCCTCTTCCTTCCATAGCGCAGTGCATGGAAGTAATAGGTTTGATGGTAGCGGCAATGGACATAGTTCCTTTTGCGCGCATTCATCTAAGACCATTACAACTGTGCATGCTCAGTCAGTGGAATGGGGACTATACAGACTTGTCTCCGACGATTCAAGTAAATCAGAGGACCAGAGACTCACTCCGTTGGTGGCTGTCCCTGGACAACCTGTCACAAGGGATGACCTTCCGCAGACCAGAGTGGGTCATTGTCACGACCGACGCCAGTCTGATGGGCTGGGGCGCGGTCTGGGGACCCCTGAAAGCTCAGGGTCTTTGGTCTCGGGAAGAATCTCTTCTACCGATAAATATTCTGGAACTGAGAGCGATATTCAATGCTCTCAAGGCTTGGCCTCAGCTAGCAAAGGCCAAGTTCATACGGTTTCAATCAGACAACATGACGACTGTTGCGTACATCAACCATCAGGGGGGAACAAGGAGTTCCCTGGCGATGGAAGAAGTGACCAAAATCATTCAATGGGCGGAGACTCACTCCTGCCACCTGTCTGCAATCCACATTCCAGGAGTGGAAAATTGGGAAGCGGATTTTCTGAGTCGTCAGACATTACATCCGGGGGAGTGGGAACTCCATCCGGAAATCTTTGCCCAAATTACTCAATTGTGGGGCATTCCAGACATGGATCTGATGGCCTCTCGTCAGAACTTCAAGGTTCCTTGCTACGGGTCCAGATCCAGGGATCCCAAGGCGACTCTAGTAGATGCACTAGTAGCACCTTGGACCTTCAAACTAGCTTATGTATTCCCGCCGTTTCCTCTCATCCCCAGGCTGGTAGCCAGGATCAATCAGGAGAGGGCGTCGGTGATCTTGATAGCTCCTGCGTGGCCACGCAGGACTTGGTATGCAGATCTGGTGAATATGTCATCGGCTCCACCATGGAAGCTACCTTTGAGACGAGACCTTCTTGTTCAAGGTCCGTTCGAACATCCGAATCTGGTCTCACTCCAGCTGACTGCTTGGAGATTGAACGCTTGATCTTATCAAAACGAGGGTTCTCAGATTCTGTTATTGATACTCTTGTTCAGGCCAGAAAGCCTGTAACTAGAAAAATTTACCACAAAATATGGAAAAAATATATCTGTTGGTGTGAATCTAAAGGATTCCCTTGGAACAAGGTAAAGATTCCTAAGATTCTATCCTTTCTTCAAGAAGGATTGGAGAAAGGATTATCGGCAAGTTCCTTGAAGGGACAGATTTCTGCCTTGTCTGTGTTACTTCACAAAAAGCTGGCAGCTGTGCCAGATGTTCAAGCCTTTGTTCAGGCTCTGGTTAGAATCAAGCCTGTTTACAAACCTTTGACTCCTCCTTGGAGTCTCAACTTAGTTCTTTCAGTTCTTCAGGGGGTTCCGTTTGAACCCTTGCATTCCGTTGATATTAAGTTATTATCTTGGAAAGTTTTGTTTTTGGTTGCAATTTCTTCTGCTAGAAGAGTTTCAGAATTATCTGCTCTGCAGTGTTCTCCTCCTTATCTGGTTTTCCATGCAGATAAGGTGGTTTTACGTACTAAACCT
Organism: Bombina bombina; assembly: GCF_027579735.1. Taxonomy (NCBI): domain Eukaryota; kingdom Metazoa; phylum Chordata; class Amphibia; order Anura; family Bombinatoridae; genus Bombina; species Bombina bombina. Next base: position 1,118,160,268 of record NC_069504.1, read on the forward strand.
GGTTTTCTTCCGAAAGTTGTTTCTAACAAAAACATTAACCAGGAGATAGTCGTGCCTTCTTTGTGTCCGAATCCAGTTTCAAAGAAGGAACGTTTGTTGCACAATTTGGATGTTGTTCGCGCTCTAAAATTCTATTTAGATGCTACAAAGGATTTTAGACAAACATCTTCCTTGTTTGTTGTTTATTCTGGTAAAAGGAGAGGTCAAAAAGCAACTTCTACCTCTCTCTCTTTTTGGATTAAAAGCATCATCAGATTGGCTTATGAGACTGCCGGACGGCAGCCTCCTGAAAGAATCACAGCTCATTCCACTAGGGCTGTGGCTTCCACATGGGCCTTCAAGAACGAGGCTTCTGTTGATCAGATATGTAGGGCAGCGACTTGGTCTTCACTGCACACTTTTACCAAATTTTACAAGTTTGATACTTTTGCTTCTTCTGAGGCTATTTTTGGGAGAAAGGTTTTGCAAACCGTGGTGCCTTCCATTTAGGTGACCTGATTTGCTCCCTCCCTTCATCCGTGTCCTAAAGCTTTGGTATTGGTTCCCACAAGTAAGGATGACGCCGTGGACCGGACACACCTATGTTGGAGAAAACAGAATTTATGTTTACCTGATAAATTACTTTCTCCAACGGTGTGTCCGGTCCACGGCCCGCCCTGGTTTTTTAATCAGGTCTGATAATTTATTTTCTTTAACTACAGTCACCACGGTATCATATGGTTTCTCCTATGCAAATATTCCTCCTTTACGTCGGTCGAATGACTGGGGTAGGCGGAGCCTAGGAGGGATCATGTGACCAGCTTTGCTGGGCTCTTTGCCATTTCCTGTTGGGGAAGAGAATATCCCACAAGTAAGGATGACGCCGTGGACCGGACACACCGTTGGAGAAAGTAATTTATCAGGTAAACATAAATTCTGTTGTGTTATATATATATATATACTGTTCGTTATAATAGCATAATGAAACAGACAATTTTAGATAATTGTGGAAGAATAGAACATTTGCAAGTGAGATACACCAGACGGTTCAGCACAAGCAGACGCAGTCTGTTGACGTGTTCCTGTCACTCACGTGTCCCACTTAGTGATCTCCAATCAGTGTAGGATACAGTATAACAGTGACTTCACTTTGAACTGAAATGAAAGCACTAAAAAAGGAGCATTGAATGAGGCTATTTCCTCAGGCTTTGAAGTGAAGTCAATATTAAGCTGTATTCTACAACAAATGGCGACCACTTCAAGTAAAACCCATTGGGATGACCAGCTGGAATTACTTCTTTTGCGATATCATCTGGTTTATCTTGTTCTTTCACACTTTTGTTGTATCATTGATAATACGCCAGTGGGCACATTGTTTCATTCTGTTTCAATTTTTTTTACATACACTTTAGCTTGTGGACTACTGTAAGCAATCACTGTGAATGGTCAGTCACTGTTTGAGTGTAGGAGACACAGATAATTTTGAGATGTGAAGGGTTAAGCAAACTACTTTTTGGGGGTGGGAGCACAATTTAAAGGGACAGTCTACACCAGAATTTTTATTGTTTAAAAAGATAGATAATCCCTTTATTACCCATACCCTAGTTTTGCATAACCAACACAGTTATATAAATACACTTTTTACCTCAGTGATTATCCTGTATCTAAGCCTCTGCAAACTGCCCCCTTTTCTCCAACATAGGTGTGTCCGGTCCACGGCGTCATCCTTACTTGTGGGATATTCTCCTCCCCAACAGGAAATGGCAAAGAGCCCAGCAAAGCTGGCCATATAGTCCCTCTTAGGCTCCGCCTACCCCAGTCATTCTCTTTGCCGTTGTACAGGCAACATCTCCACGGAGATGGCTTAGAGTTTTTTGGTGTTTAAATGTAGTTTTTGTTCTTCAATCAAGAGTTTGTTATTTTAAAATAGTGCTGGTATGTACTATTTACTCTGAAACAGAAAAGAGATGAAGATTTCTGTTTGTAAGAGGAAAATGATTTTAGCAACCGTTACTAAAATCGATAGCTGTTTCCACACAGGACTGTTGAGATGAAGTAACTTCAGTTGGGGGAAACAGTGGGCAGACTTTGCTGCTTGAGGTATGACACATTTCTAACAAGACTCGGTAATGCTGGAAGCTGTCATTTTCCCTATGGGAACCGGTAAGCCATTTTCTTAGTTTAAGTAAAAGAATAAAGGGCTTCATTAGGGCTTAAAAAACTGGTAGACATTTTTCTGGGCTAAAACGATTACTTTACTAAGTATATTTGGCAGATTATTACTTTTAATAGTTGTTAAATCTTGGGGATTGTTTTAATAAAAACGGCAGGCACTGTATTGGACACCTTTTTCACTGGGGGCCTTTTCTAGTCATAGACAGAGCCTCATTTTCGCGCCTCTAATGCGCAGTTGTTTTTGGAAAGCATGGCATGCAGATGCATGTGTGAGGAGCTAAGAACCACTGAAAAAGCTTATAGAAGGCATCATTTGGTATCGTATTCCCCTCTGGGCTTGGTTGGGTCTCAGCAAAGCAGATACCTGGGACTGTATAGGGGTTAAATGTAAAAACGGCTCCGGTTCCGTTATTTTAAGGGTTAAAGCTTTCAAATTTGGTGTGCAATACTTTTAAGGCTTTGAGTTACTGTGGTGAAATTTTGGTGAATTTTGAACAATTCCTTCATACTTTTTCACATATTCAGTAATAAAGTGTGTTCAGTTTAAAATTTAAAGGGACAGTAACGGTTTTATTGTAAAACGTTTTTTGTGCTTTGTTGACAAGTTTAAGCCTGTTTAACATGTCTGAACCATCAGATAACGATGTTCTATATGTATGAAAGCCAATGTGTCTCCCCATTTAAATATATGTGATATATTTGTGTCATAATGTCCAAACAAAGTAGGGATAATAATGCCATAGATATGATATTGCCCAAGATGATTCCTCTAATGAGGGGAGTAAGCATGGTACTGCATCATCCCCTTCTGTGTCTACACCAGTTTTGCCCACACAAGAGGCCCCTAGTACATCTAGTGCGCCAATACTTATTACCATACAACAATTAATGGCTGTAATGGATAATTCTATTGCATGCATTTTTTCCAAAATGCCTACTTATCAGAGAAAGCATGATTGCTCTGTTTTAAACACTGAAGAGCAAGAGGACGCTGATGATATCTGTTCTGACATACCCTCACACCTATCTGAAGGGGCCAGGAGGGAGGTTTTGTCTGAGGGAGAAATTTCAGATTCAGGGAAAATTTCTCAACAAGCAGAACCTGATATTGTAACTTTCAAATTTAAATTACAACATCTCCACGCACTACTTAAGGAGGTATTATCTACTCTGGATGATTGTGACAATTTGGTCATTCCAGAGAAATTAGGTAAGATGGACAAGTTCCTAGAGGTTCCGGTGCCCCCCGATGTTTTTCCTATACCCAAGCGGGTGGCGGACATAGTAAATAAGGAGTGGGAAAGGCCCGGCATACCTTTTGTCCTCCCCCTATATTTAAGAAATTATTTCCTATAGTCGACCCCAGAAAGGACTTATAGCATACAGTCCCCAAGGTCGAGGGGGCGGTTTCTACTCTAAACAAACGCACTTCTATTCCTATAGAAGATAGTTGTGCTTTCAAGATCCTATGGATTAAAGGTTAGAGGGTTTGCTTAAAAAGATGTTTGTTCAGCAAGGTTACCTTCTACAACCAATTTCATGCATTGTTCCTGTCACTACAGCTGCGTGTTTTCTGGTTCGAAGAACTAGAAAAGTCGCTCAATAAAGAATCTTCGTACGAGGAGGTTTTGGACAGAGTTCAAGCTCTTAAATTGGCTAACTCTTTTATTTTAGATGCCGCTTTGCAATTAGCTAGATTAGCGGCGAATAATTCAGGGTTTGCTATCGTGGCGCGCAGAGCGCTTTTGCTTAACATCCCTTTCAAGGGTAAAACACTGTTTGGCCCTGACTTGAAAGAGATTATTTCAGACATCACTGGGGGAAAGGGCCACGCCCTTCCTCTGGATAGGTCTTTTAAGGCTAAAAATAAGCCAAATTTTCGTCCCTTTCGCAGAAACGGACCAGCCTCAAATTCTACACCCTCTAAGCAAGAGGGTAATACTTCTCAAACCAAGCCAGCCTGGAGGCCGATGCAAGGCTGGAACAAGGGTAAGCAGGCCAAGTCACCTGCCACTGCTACCAAAACAGCATGAAGTGTTGGCCCCCGATCTGGGAAGGATCTGGTGGGGGGCAGACTTTCTCTCTTTGCTCAGGCTGGGGCAAGAGATGTTCAGGATCCTTGGGCGCTAGAAATAGTTTCTCAAGGTTATCTCCTGGAATTCAGGGAACTACCCCCAAGGGGAAGGTTCCACGGGTCTCAATTATCTTCGAACAGGCATTCTTACACTGTGTAGAAGACCTGTTAAGCATGGGAGTGATTCATCCTGTTCCATTAGGAGAACAAGGGATGGGTTTTTACTCCAAACTGTTCATAATTCCCAAAAAAGAGGGAACATTCAGACCTATTTTAGATCTCAAGATTCTAAACAAGTTTCTAAGGGTTTCATCGTTCAAAATGGAAACCATTCGAACGATCCTTCCTACCATCCAGGAAGGTCAATTCATGACCACGGTGGACTTAAAGGATGCGTACCTACGTATTCCTATCCACAAGGAACATTTTCGGTTCCTAAGGTTCGCCTTTCTGGACAAGCATTACCAGTTTGTGGCACTTCCATTCGGATTAGCCACTGCTCCAAGGATTTTCACAAGGGTACTAGGGTCCCTTCTAGCGGTGCTAAGACCAAGGGGCATTGCAGTAGTACCTTACTTGGACGACATCCTGATTCAAGTGTCGTCTCTGTCAAAAGCAAGGGCTCATACGGACATTGTCCTAGCCTTTCTCAGATCTCACAGGTGGAAAGTGAACATAGAAAAAAGTTCTCTGTCCCCGTCAACAAGAGTTCCCTTCTTGGGAACAATAATAGTTTCCTTAGAAATGAAGGTTTTTCTGACAGAGGCCAGAAAATCAAAACTTCTAAGCTCTTGTCAGGTACTTCATTCTGTTCTTCTTCCTTCCATAGCGCAGTGCATGGAAGTAATAGGTTTGATGGTTGCGGCAATGGACATAGTTCTTTTTGCACGAATTCATCTAAGACCATTACACCTGTGCATGCTCAGACAGTGGAATGGGGATTATACAGACTTGTCTCCGACGATACAAGTAGATCAAATAACCAGAGATTCACTCCGTTGGTGGCTGACCCTGGACAACCTGTCACAGGGAATGAGCTTCCACAGACCAGAGTGGGTCATTGTCACGACCGACGCCAGTCTGGTGGGCTGGGGCGCGGTCTGGGAACCCCTGAAAGCTCAGGGTCTATGGTTTCGGGAAGACTCTCTTCTCCCGATAAACATAATGGAACTGAGAGCGATATTCAATGCTCTCAAGGCTTGGCCTCGACTAGCAAAGGCCAAATTCATAAGGTTTCAATCAGACATCATGACGACTGTTACATATATCAACCATCAGGGGGTAACAAGGAGTTCCTTGGCGATGGAGGAGCATCCGGGGGAGTGGGAACTCCATCTGGAAATCTTTGCCCAAATAACTCAATTATGGGGCATTCCAGACATGGTTCTGATGGCCTCTCGTCAGAACTTCATGGTCCCTTGTTACGGGTCCAAATCCAGGGATCCCAAGGCGACTCTATTGGATACAATAGTAGCACCTTGGATCTTCAACCTAGCTTATGTATTCCCACCGTTTCCTCTCATTCCCAGGCTGGTAGCCAGGATCAATCTGGAGAGGGCTTCGGTGATCTTGATAGTTCCTGTGTGGCCACGCAGGACTTGGTATGCAGACCTGGTGAATGTGTCATCGGCTCCACCATGGAAGCTACCTTTGAGACAGGACCTTCTTATTCAGGGTCCATTCGAACATCCAAATCTGGTTTTCCTCCAACTGACTGCTTGGAGTTTGAACGCTTGATTTTATCAAAGCGTGGGTTTTCAGATTCTGTAATAGATACTCTTATTCAGGCTAGAAAGCCTGTAACTAGAAAAATTTACCATAATATATGGAAAAAATATATCTGTTGGTGTGAATCTAAAGGATTCCCATGGAACAAGATAAAAATTCCTAAGATTCTTTCCTTTCTACAAGAAGGTTTGGAGAAAGGATTTTCTGCGAGTTCTCTGAAGGGACAGATCTCTGCTTTATCTGTTTTACTTCACAAAAGGCTGGCAGCTGTGCCAGACGTTTAAGCGTTTGTTCAGGCTCTGGTTAGAATCAAGCCTGTTTACAGACCTTTGACTCTTCCCTGGAGTCTTAATCTAGTTCTTTCAGTTCTTCAAGGGGTTCCGTTTGAACCCTTACATTCCGTAGATATTAAGTTATTATCTTGGAAAGTTTTGTTTTAGGTTGCAATTTCTTCCGCTAGAAGAGTTTCTGAGTTATCTGCTCTGCAGTGTTCTCCGCCCTATCTGGTCCATGCAGATAAGGTGGTTTTACGTACTGAGCCTGGTTTTCTTCCGAAGGTTGTTTCCAACAAAAATATTAACCAGGAGATAGTTGTACCTTCTTTGTGTCCGAATCCAGTTTCATAGAAGGAACGTTTGTTACACAATTTGGACGTTGTCCGTGCTCTAAAATTCTATTTACAGGCTACTGAAGATTTTAGACAAACATCTTCTTTGTTTGTTGTTTATTCTGGTTAAAGGAGAGGTAAAAAAGCAACTTCTACCTCTCTTTCCTTTTGGTTTAAAAGCATCATCAGATTGGCTTTTGAGACTGCCGGACGGCAGCCTCCTGAAAGTATCACAGCTCACTCCACTAGGGCTGTGGCTTCCACATGGGCCTTCAAGAATGAGGTTCCTGTTGACCAATTTTTTTAAATTATATACTTTTGCTTCTTCGGAGGCTATTTTTGGGAGAAAGGTTTTGCAAGCCGTGGTGCCTTCCGTTTGGGTGACCTGATTTGCTCCCTCCCTTCATCCGTGTCCTAAAGCTTTGGTATTGGTTCCCACAAGTAAGGATGACGCCGTGGACCGGACACACCTATGTTGGAGAAAACAGAATTTATGCTTACCTGATAAATTACTTTCTCCAACGGTGTGTCCGGTCCACGGCCCGCCCTGGTTTTTTAATCAGGTCTGATGAATTATTTTCTCTAACTACAGTCACCACGTTACCATATGGTTTCTCCTATATATATTTCCTCCTGTCCGTCGGTCGAATGACTGGGGTAGGCGGAGCCTAGGAGGGACTATATGGCCAGCTTTGCTGGGCTCTTTGCCATTTCCTGTTGGGGAGGAGAATATCCCACAAGTAAGGATGACGCCGTGGACCGGACACACCGTTGGAGAAAGTAATTTATCAGGTAAGCATAAATTCTGTTATTTAAGTTCTTTTGACAGACATCCATTTTAGCCAATCAAAACTGGCTCACGGGGGGGCGGAGCCTACTTCTGAAGCGGCAGGACGCGTCTCTGTGAAGCTCCTGACTCAAGAGTTGTCTTTTCACTATTATTCTATATATTTCCTGTTTAATATTCACTTTAAACTACTAGACTGATAATAGACATAAGTAGCTTGGCAGCACTGGAAATCTTGAGCTGATATTTGACGACAGACCTAGCCTATGCTCTTCAGAAAAGCCACGTGGATCTACACTGTTCAGGAGACTTGGCGTCTAGTTTGCATTTCAGCGTGGCTTGGGCTGCCGCAAGAATAACCCCCCCAGGCAACTGGGTTACAGAGTACATTTGATACTCCATTGAACTACTATTTAGGAGCAATCTACCAAACTTGTTCTTTGATGGTCTGGACCCTAAGTTATCTTTCAGATACATAGTGAGATCGGAAGAGGAAGAGCTATCACAGGCCTACTGACACCTCTGATTCTATCATGGAAGCGATAACCAAATGGGAAAATTATGTTCCACAGCTGATCAGTGATCATTTTAGGGAACTGGAACAGCAGCTGGATTCTATATTATACACCACCTACGATTGTCCTCCAACAGCGGTCTTGCCACTGGCACAGAAAGAAGCTACATGCAGAGATCCGGAGCTCACTGCAGAGGCCTTACATATATGCACCAACCCATTGATAGCCCCCACGCATCAGGCTCCTTTGGAGATGTTGGAAGGGGTTCATGTAGCGGCCGTGACGAAGGTGAGCCCTGAACTCTGGGCCTTGAGAGATCGATGCAGAGAGGAAGGGAGAATGATACAGAGGCCCTTTGACACCCTGGCCACAACAGTGACGCATGATATGACAGAGTTAGCTGGACGGGCCGCGGGAAGGCACCCCCGGGGCGAGATCGGCCGGCTCTTCAAGAAGTTAAAACCAGCTATTGCGGATCTGAAGTTCACCAGCTACAAAGTGGTGTCCTGTAACTCGCAACAAAGGAAGCCCAATACTGTCCTACTATATGCACAGCCACGCTGGAAAGGAGGTCTTACCAAATTGGATGTTTTGTGTTACTTACCAGTTGGACATGGTGCTACATTGGAGAGTAATGACAGCCCAATTGGGCATAATTATGACACCGATTGGGACTGGTTGCAATATTCTGACTATGGCCTCTGCGCCCAGGGAATTGGGTAGATTACACTCCCCTGCACTGTACCAAGTGGGATTAAATAACCGATCCTAGTGCTTGGCCCTATGGTTTACCGTTAAGTATGAATGTTTGTTTGTCTACAGGACTGTTTCTGTTAATAATAGCTTAATAGCTGCTTATTATATCTAAGTTCTACTTGTTTTTATTGTCTGTATAAATTCTGTTTCATATGTGTATAGGTTACATGAGTCCACAGCTCTGATAAGTAGTATAACTTCTTCAATGATAGCATCATGCTTATACTAAATGCACTCTATCTTATTGTAATTGTATTTATACACCACGGAGTACTAAAGAAAAGAGGGGGCCTAAATGTCACAATCCTTTTATTATTAGGAGTGCCTAACCTGACTTAGAGGTAGTTTACCCTAAAATGCATAATTATTTTGTGACTGTCTGTATTTCTTGGATAGAAAATTCCCCTAGATGATGAAAGTCTAGTCAGTAGGGTAGTGTTAAGCTTAACAGTTTCAGGTAATCTCCAGTTGGCCGCAGAAACTCCCCACTAAGGTATCTTGTTGGATTACTATATTCATGAAACAGCTCACTTTCAGTGCTGTGAGACTATCTGATGTCCAGCAATATAGCTGAACTAATATTTCCACCACGCTCAGGCCCTAGACATTTAGCTTACCATAATGCACCTCAACGAGAACAGGGATTTGTGTTATAGTATTAGAATGGCTATCCATCCTCTTAATAGTGATACACTAGGTGATGCATTCCATATTTAATATGTATATGGGGTCCAGGTTCTCCAGATGCTCTCAACATAAGATATATGCTCTTACCTTCACATATAATTCTATCACTTCCCTAAACCCTCCCTACTATTGGCTGATGTATATCCCTGATGGTCCAAGAGAGATGGTCCAAGAGAGGCCAATGTTTATAATTTTGAGAGTTAATACTCTATATTTATCATAATCTAGGCAGGTGATACTTATTTTCTCACATAAAGACAAATTCAGGTTGATTCCTGTAATATTTAATTGCCAACATGTGCTATATTACATGCCTTTTGAACATGCATTTTATGATGATATGTAGAAAAATGACTTTATTGTTTGCTACCATATGTATTATGGTGGCTATATTTATGGCGTGTTTGTACTGTATTTATTTTTCAACCTTAATAAAAAATTATTTAAAAAAAACAACAACAAAAAAAAAACTGGCTCACCGGAACTTCACGTGCATGAGCACAGTGTTATCTTTATGACACACATGAACTAACACCCTCTAGTGGTGAAAAACTGTCAAAATGCCCTGAGAGAAGAGGCGGACTTCAAGGGCTTAGAAATTAGCATATGAACCCCCTAGGTTTAGCTTTCAACTAAGAATACCAAGAGAACAAAGCAAAATTGGTGATAAAAGTAAATTGGAAAATTGTTTAAAATTACATTCTCTATCTGAATCATGAAAGTTTATTTTGGACTAGACTGGCCCTTTAAGGAAGACACAGGAAAAACAGGCAGACATTTAGAGGTTTAAATGTTATAAAGTATATTAATATGACAATGTTGGTTGTACAAAACTGGGGAATGGTTAGTAAAGACGTTAACTATCTTTTTAAACAATAACAATGTTGGTGTTGACTGTCCCTTTAAACTACTTTTAGTTGCCAGGGCATAAATTGAGTGAATTGACTACAAAAAGCCGGTCTTGACTGCCAGAGTGTTTCATTGCCTGGCCAAATTATGTTTGTTAAAGGGACAGTAAAGTCAAAATTAACCTTTTATGATTTTGTTAGAGCGTTAATTAAAAATAAAAAAATAAACTTTATAATTTACTACGAAAAAAACGTATTTGCCTAATTCTGTTGGTATCCTTTCTTGTAAAGTAAACCTAGGTAGTCTTATAGGACTACACAATCATGCATGTGTCTTTAGCACCCTATGCAGCAGTATTTGCAACAATATTTGTTGCAGTGTTATACATTGTTGCAAACTCTGCTGCTGTAGAGTGCTAAAGACATATGTACACTTTTGAGGGCTCTGATCTTCAGCTAGGGTACCCTTCTTTGTGTTTTGAGCATTCTTGTGTTCTTACTCAATCAGAAAACATCTCCAGAAAAGAGCAAGTTTGAGACTTTGCCTCCAAGACCACCAGGGCATGGCGGAACTTTGGATGAAGAATGTTTTGGGACCCGAAAAGCCAGGTCTTCCTTTGGTCGAGGGTTTTTCAAGATCAAAAACAACAAAAAGACAGCAAGCACCCCAAATCTAGGTATGTGTAAGTGATAACCGTTGGTGTATGAGGCTAGGAAACGTAATACTGGAATAGATTTGTAATGTTTATGTTTCACATAATATATCTGCATCATTTGGTTTCTGCCTATAGATTATTAATAGTTCATAACACAAGTCTGGTGTCTAAACAATGGTGCAGTTTGTATATTTATAGACCAGTGAGTCTTGAAAGTATTACATCTAAATTCGGGTCCTTGGGCAATACTTGTATCTTTGCAACATGCTGCAGCTATATTTACATGCTGTGTGACTCAGCTTTATGTTTATCAGGATATTGACCGTTTAAATCTGCAGGTTTATTTGTGACTATAATTTAGAGGGGGGGGGGGGCAGGGAAAGGATGAATATTATTGTAAAATGTTAGTTTAAATAAGAGTGTAGCGTAAAGGTCGTTCATGAACAACGAGATTCTGTTCTGTGCAGACCAGGGAATGTGCTGTGTGTTTGCATGATGTGCGCAGTGATCAGAGGACCAGTTATATATTACTTTGTATTTACAAGGCTGTGAGATAAACAGTGAGTGTTTTACATAAAACATGGATGTAACGTCAGAAATGTTACTGCTCCCTACTCTGTTGCCTCTAGGTCTCCCCCTATATATATGTACCCATTACTAATCACTAGGAAAGCTGTCATTTGGGATTTTCCCTCGATGGTTCTGCTCATCATTAAATTCTGCCGGTAGGATTGGATCAAATACTTTTTTTTTGCTTAAATGTCTGTAGTTAAAGGGACATTATACACTAAATTTTTATTTTCATAAATGTTTTTGAGATGATCCATTTATATAGCCCATACAGGTTCTTTTTTGTAAAAGCCCCAAAGTGTTAGGAGATTACCGTCAGCTACCTACTCCAGCTTGCTCCTGTTTGTGTAAAGGGTCTTTTCATATGCAGAGGAAGGGGGAGGGGAGAGTGTCTGCTTTCACTGGGTGTTCCAGTCAACCTAATCAAAAGTGCTAAACTGGGAGCTTCTAAGTAAGTTTTTATACTGGATTTTTAGATCAGCATCTGTGCATATTTCTCTTTATAGTAGTGTCTCTTACATGCAGTTATATGAAAATTTTTGTATACTGCCCCTTTAACACTTTGAATTATAATATAAAGGAGCACAATTAGCCAAATTGTATATTTTACTCATAAAACAGGAGCCTGGACAAGATTTCTGTGACAAATTCTTAAGGGATATAGAAAGAATAATACCTGAGTTATATCTTTATTACATCAGAGATAATGATAAACTGTTCGCTTCATTTTGACTTAATTGCAGTAGAATGACTGCTGGTCTCATACATCTTAAGATTTAATTATCACGTGACGCTGTAAATGCCTCCTGTTTACTGCTGGCAATTCCTTCTCACAATAGAAATGGAATGTAACACAGCTGCTCCGGAGTTTCTTCTTATTTACTAAGCACCACCTGATTCCTATGTCTGGCCATGAGCAGCTTTTATAGTAAAAAACCTGAAGGCAGTTGCTAATGTTGTAAAGCAGAACTCAAACTTTAGAGTGAAAGATCATTAAAACCAGATGAGATTTGGAAGCGAATTTGAAAACCACCTTGCTTTAAACTAGCCAAAAACTTTATAACATTATTATGATTAACTTGCTTTATTACAATTAAGTGTCTTCTGGCTGTGTCCCTTGTTATTATAATGTATTTGTAATTTTGCTTGTACATTTTGGCTCGTGTATAATTGCAAAGTTAAAAAAAAAATATTGCTAAAATCTGAAACTTGTACACTAATAACAAATTGATCATCTTGATGTTTAGTGCAGTTTAAATATATAAATTGGCACAAAATGATATGAAAGTGTTAATTGCACCTGTAACATGAAAATCTAACAAGGTGTAGCCAATACCGAGTCACTTGGTCTCCTTTTGCATTGGCAAACGCCTGTTTCTTTTGCGTGGTTACCCAGTCTGAATGCAGCAATACAGATGTTCTGGATTTAACACGTATATCATTTGGGCATCTTCACTAATTCAAACAGCTGTGCTTCTAATTGATTCAAGTGCCATAGAAATCACAGATTATGCCAGATGGAAATATTGCAAAAGCTGTGAGACAGATTTGATAAAACACAAGAAGCAAACCTGATATAATCAGAACCTTTGTGTTTAACAAAGAGGGCAACCAAGTAAAAAAAGCCGTTTTGTAGCAGTAAAACACTTCTGATCCAGTGCTGTGCACGGCTATTATTTGGCAGCTATGCACATATGCCATTCCTGATTGGCTTATTAACTGTGCACAACTAAGGAGCAAATGTTTATTGCTACTGCAGTGTGTGTTTGTCAGGGAGTTACACAAACATTAGTGCTATAGGAAAATGCTGGGGATCATAACAGCATTTCCCTATCACTCTACCATGTGCCTTTAAAGCAGGCAGGGATGGGGGACCTTGACCCTCCAGATGTTTCAGAACTACATTTCCCATGATGCTCAACTGGACTCCCCAGTGCCTAATGTAATGGGTAATGTAATTCTGAAACATCAGAAGGGCCAAGGTTCCCCATCCCTGCTTTAAAGGAAGGGTACTATAGAATGTGGGCGTAGTCTCCTGGTGTTCTGTTTCTAGCCCCGTACGTGACGCAATGTAATAGCTTCCAAATCATATCAGCCAATTGTTTTTATCAGTACAAAGGGCAGCTCAGCGCAGCAAAATCATAAAATCAATCATTTGTCATTTATCATTTATGTTAAGGTTATGTTTGTGCACAGAGTGGATAGAATTCTATTTATTAAAAAACAAGAAAGTAAAGCTGCTAAATGCTGAACCTGTGTGATCAGTAACCGGTCACTTTAGTTTTGGGTTACGGCGTTTAAAGCTTCTTCTTTTTTTCGCATTAATTAGTGGAACTTCCTGTGTTTGAAATGGTGACGTCTCTTGCTAATCCCTTGCATGTGTGCTCCTCTTTAGTACAATCAGCACCAATAATAAAGGTACCCAGAGTTAGAAAGGTTTCCACCGTGAATTTTCAGTAACATGTTTTGAACAGTACCGTATGTGGACTGTAAACGGTTCTATTGAAATTCATAGGACTTTTTTAATAATGTTTTTTGGGGGGTATGTGAGTATGTCACTGCAGCCAATCAACAGGCTGATTCGCTGCATTAACTTATTTTTAGAAATAATGGCTTCCTCCTACAGAAAGAGCTTATGTATCTTATTTACAGAGATTGTAGGATTTTCCAAGCAAGGAAGTTGTGTTTACATTTTAAAATAGGTTATATATAATATAAGAAAACCAATTTTGAATGCTTATTTTTAAATGGTTAACCCCTTGGCTGCATTTCATAGTAATCCTTTTTTATATCCAAAGGTTTAAATGCTTGATAGAAATTTAGTGGATTATGTCCCTTTAAATAATAGTAATAGATATATAGTTACTTCTGATACTAATTTTCCATGCCCAACTACATTTAAGAGACTGGCTCATATTTCCAAATCAACAGTGATTCCACTTAATTAAAGGGACTTTAAAATAATAGTGTATAACAGCATTTAAGCATTGGTTTGCTAAATAAAATAAACGCTGTCATTTTGTTAGCATGATTTACAATGTTTTGGAAATCAAGAACAGTTCAGGTAAAAACCCCTTCATAGAATTTATTTTCCGATCTCCTTTTCTGTGGCCAGCTAAAGTGAATGTAAATTTTGATGAAAAAGTGTCTGGTTTTTAAAAATTCAATTAAAAACAGGGGCACTTTAATTCATCAAAATTTACATTTCACTCGTGTTGTGAAAATACTTACCTTTTAATCTTGACAGCCGCTCCAGCTTCCCCCCCAGTTGTTGCAAGCCTCTTCCTACCATGATTGGAAGAAGCCGGATTCCTCATTTTGGACCCAGGAAGAGGCTTTGCAACGGGCGGAGGAAGCAGTAGCGGCTGTCAAGATTAAAAGGTAAGTATTTTCACAACACGAGTGAAATGTAAATATTTATGAATTAAAGTGCCCCTGTTTTTAATCAAATTTTTTAAAACCGGGCACTTTTTCATCAAAATTTACATTCACTTTAAGGGCAGGTGTAAATAATTGTGTACTCTGAGCTAAGAAATCACTGTGTAGAATGTTGCCAATGTTCAAGCCTAAAACAAAGCAATATTCAGAGATATTTTAAAACAATAATGTATTGTTTATTATTATGTTTTATTTTCCATAATTAGACATCTTCTAGAGAGGTTAAATGTTTAATGTCTAAAAGAATTTATATTATTACAGCAAACACAATATAAAAGTCTGATTTTGACCAGCATTAGAGGATTTAACACTAGGAGTTTCTTATTGTGACAGCAGACATTATCTCTGTACAAAACCTGCCCCTTTAAAAAGCTATTGCTTCTTTCCATTAACGCAGCATATTACTCAAACTGATCTGTCATTTATATGAAAGGGCAACAGGGAGAAATAAACTTGTATAATTAGCAATGCAATGACACTCTGAATTTCAAATAAACAGTAGATTTTTTTTACTGGCAAATTAATTTTTCTCTCATTTTCTGCCCCCCTTATATCATGTGACAGATATCAGCCAATCACAGACTAGTATACGTATACCCTGTGACCTTGTGCACGTGCTCAGTAGGATCTTGTTCCCCAGAAAGTGTGTATATAAAACGCCTCTGCAAAATGTTATAATGAAAGTGTCTTAAAACTGCATGTTCCTTCTGAATCATAAAAATGTATTTTGACTTGAGTGTCCCTTTAACAAAAATCAGTTTAAACTAACAGTACATGCACGTTTGTGCTCAACTTAGTGCTGGATATCTTCTCACTGGCTAGCAGAGACAATCCCCTCAGATAGTTAAAGGGATTATTTTAATGGGTAATGACACAGCTTTAAAGGGTTTTGTAGCATCTTGTGTCTGTGTGTATCTTCCTCTACTTTGTAATCTGGGTTTCTATCTCTTTTTGTTTTGTTGCAATGTAACTTTAATGAATGTCTTTCTGCAAATTCTCTCCCTGGGCTGCGTGTGATTTTGTGCATTTAATGGAAATCTGAAGATCGCAGCCGAAGTGCAAGCGCACCCACCTTAGGTATAGTAAAAATGCATGTTAAACCGCCAGCGTGCTGTGCTCCCATGATCCTCTAACAGCTGCGTAGCCAATCAGCTAGATTACTCATCACTACTTGTTTTATTGCTGTTACTGACTCATCACTAAAATATTTGTGCCGTAGAGTTTTGTACTAATCTGGTGTGGTGTAAATAATTGCCCAGTGTGCCCAAGTTAAGGCTTTTTACTGATCTAACGCGTTTGTCATTTTATTCATCATTACAACATGTTACAGACGGAGTATCATCAGTAAGTTTCATGCCTTATGTAAACTGTTTTCTATTTACATTTTATAAAAATGTTATTTTCTTACTGTGATAGAATCATATGACTAAGCTGCCACTTAGTCTGAAATCTAATTTGCTTTTATATTTTCATTATTTTAAAGCATTTATTTAATAATAATTGTTATTCAGTTATTAACACATTATGAGGTCATGTATGTATGTGAAAGGCTGAATATAGAAGATAAAACAAAGAAGAGATAGAGGATAATCATTTATATCTGTAATAACGCCAGTCTCTGTCATATTATTGTATCCTGAGTCTTCACTGGTGAGTATATAACTTCATGCTTTTTGTTGGTGACAGTAAAAACTTCCCAGAAGTCTCAGTAGTCAGCTCTTCCCCTCCTTGTCAGTTTCTGTTGTTTTTTTTTTTTGTTTTTTTATTTATTTTTTTGTGTGTGTTTTTTTACCTGACAAGTGTTGGCATGAGATGCTTCAGGAATCACGTTTTTGTTGTTTGTTGGGGTCCTGAGATGTTTGACAAGAGTACCGGGACAACGTTCCATTTAATAAGTGTATTTCATTTGCTTTGTCACTTCAGTATCCTGCTATTTGCTGATAGTACCATCTTGCGCCAGTTACATCATTTGATGAGATGTGTTGAGAGAGAATTCAGGTTTAAGGGTAGATTTATCAAGCATGCTGCAATCTACCCCCGAAGTTTTAGGTCCGCCTGAAACTTAAGTTAAGAAGCATCAGGCGTAAGACCGCTGCTCCTTAAAGGGACACTGAACCCAATTTTTTTTCTTTTGTGATTCAGATAGAGCATGCAATTTTAAGCAACTTTCTAATTGACTCCTATTATCAAATTTTCTTCATTCTTTTGGTATCTTTATTTGAAAAGCAAGAAAGTATGTTTAGATGCCGGCCCATTTTTGGTGAACAACCTGGGTTGTTCCTGCTGATTGGTGGATAAATTCACCCACCAATAAACAAGTGCTGTTCAGGGTCTGAACCAAAAACTGAGTGGCTCCTTAGATTAGATGCCTTCTTTTTCAAATAAAAATAGCAAGAGAACGAAGAAAATTTGATAATAGGAGTAAATTAGAAAGTTGCTTAAAATTGCATGCTCTATCTGCATCACAAAAGAAAAAAAATGGGTTCAGTGTCCCTTTAACTAATCCTCTACCTCTTAGATGGCAGACAGCAATCATCCCAATCGGATACGATTGGGATGATTGACACCGCAAATATGCAGGGGGCGGCATTTCACAAGAAATGCTTGTGCAATGATAAATGCCGTCAGCGTATGCTGTCTGCATTGATTGATGTCGAACGGACATGATCCGCTACAGCGAGTCATGTCCTCCCTACATTTGATAAAACGTCCCCTTAGTCTCTACAACCGTAGCACTGTATGTTTATTTATTACTCGTTTACAGATACAGGTAACATAGGCAATTGTGCAATATATTTGCATATCCTTACCTGGAATTCCCTGCTCCAGTGGGAACGCTGTTGTCTGGGGTTTGTGGGTGTTCTGTACAGTGATCTCTTAAGTGTCTCTGTACTCACAAAGGATTTTTTTTTTTATAGTGTGATTCTTTTTCCTAAAGCCTTTTGGAAATCTAGGACATATTCTTGCAGTAGTTGCACATATACATTCATACCACTATTCCTGTGAAGTGTGGACCCTTCCTTCAAGGTTTCCATAGATAAGAGAATGGAAACAACCTTCTAGTTATATGCCAGCAATTTTCTTTGTGCGGTTCAAATTTTGAGTAACTGATTTGCATCTTGCTGACTGAATTCTCTTCTTTTTTCTTTGGTCAAGGACGCTTGATAGTCTAGTTATCCTCAGTCAGGTAGAGATGTTTTTTTTTAATGTTTTTTTTTTTGTTTTTTTTAGATGTTATGGCTCTTTTTTTCTTTCTTTTTTTTGTACATATCATTTGTCGAGGTGCTTTTCCTGTATTACATTCCTTAGGTTCTAGTGAAATGACATAAGTATTTTTCCGATTTATTCATAACAAACTGTACCTTCAGAATATATGTATATCGGAACAAGATTGTAGCTTTATTCAGTTTTATTTCATCCTTTATTGTTAGAAAAGATGGAGTACTTTAAGCTTACTTAACTGTAGGGCTGCAACTAACGATTATTTTCATAATCGATTAATCGGCCGATTATTTTTTCGATTAATCGACTAATCGGTTAAAAAAAAATCCTATATTTAAAATAAAATCCAAATACTGAGTGTTATAAATATAAACTTCCAACTAAAACTTTACATTAAAACAACTGTTGATCCAATTTTTTAAGCAGCAGAACAATTTTTTTTAATTAAGCAAAACAAAAGCACAAACTCTTTGAAAAGAGGTAGAAGTAGAAATAGATAAACTACCACTGTTGATAACATTCTGCTATTCACTCTTTCAGAAACTTTGCTTTGAAATGCAAAAATGTCATCATGACCACATGTTCCTGGCTGAGGCTGGCTCTCTTTTTTGCAAGCTATTTTGCCTGCTCAGATGGTGTTGAGGTGCCTGGGATGCATAAGTAGGGTTTTGCCAATTTCACCAAGGTGGGCTATTTATCTTTGTTAGTTCTCCACCAATGCAAGGGGCCTCTCAACAAAGTAAGCCTGGACTTAATTTTAACATAAAAATATCTTGAATATCTATATGCAGTGGTAAATAACCAGCTATAAGGTTAGGGGGGAAAATATCTAGTCCACTCTTAAAATAACAAATATATACTTACAGAGGTTGAATTTGGTACATTTTCCAATTAATTAAAAATAGAAGAAAAAAGGCAAAAGAGCTAACGACTATCAGTAAAAGGATACAGCCTTACACATTTATCTATAGAGTACATATAAACAGAAATAGCAAGCAATCTGCTAAAAATTGTGCAAACAGGTAATAGTGACATTAATTCATATAACAAATGGCATCAATCTAGGGCTAGGTGTAAATAACAAGCTCAGCAGTATATCATGCAAAGCATAGTCCCAAATCACCTGATTTAATATAAACAATACAAATTATGACTCCTATTTTTTTTCTGGGTTAAAAAGAAACCTATAGTGTCCTGAAAAAGTGATAAGTAAACGTCTGTAGACGTCCTTTAGGCTAAGGACATAACCATAAAACACAATACCATGTGCAGGAGCTCATCGGAGTGAAGCAGCTGGTGCTGTGCACAGACCAACTTATTGCAAACCAACTAATCGATTATGAGATTCGTTGACAACTATTTTCATAATCGATTATTATCAATTATGCCGATTAGTTGTTGCAACTCTACTCAACTGTCTCGAGTCCAGAAAAGGATGAAACTGGTCTTCACCTTAAACTTGGGAATCTTTCTAGTCGTTTTAATCTTGAACTGTGACAGTTTATGACCACCAAAGATATAAAGAATGCTTTTTTCATAATTATATCACTCCAGATATTTCCTAATGTTTGCATAGGAACAATTCCATTTTTAGTTTGTTGCTCTTTCTTTTGGCCCAGCTATAGTCTGGTACTTGACACTCCTTTATCGTATTAAAGGTGTTGATATAGGAATCAATCTCTCCTAATTTGTATTTAGTTTTTTCTAAAATTGTTGTTGACCATTTTTTTCTGTTTGTCATGTTGACTAAGTTCATAAACGGAAGAATATGCACTGGGATTTCCAATCTGTTTTGGAGATGGTGGAATTTCTTTGGAACTGTGTAGACCTGGCTTTAGCCATTTGCTGTCTGCAAGTTCAGGTTTTCTTTAGTGGACTTTTTAGATGTGTTGGATTCATTCAACTCTCTGAATAGTCTACAAGCCCTGTAAGATCCCCCAATTCCTTTTGTAAAGTAGAGCTCATTCCGCTAGGCTTAAAATACTTTATTTTGTTATTTGAAATAGCTGTTTCTGCCTGTTGAAACCACAACCTACATTGACAATATAAATATAAAATGTATTCTCTGTAGAAAAGTTATGTAAACAGGAAACTATAGCACTGACTAATATCCCGATGGGTGGCAGGAGAGACAGCAGATTTTTGTATCTAAAATAACTTGTTGTGCCCAGCCATAATTAGCATTTCAATACCTAATTATGTTTAGACATAGATAACATTAGCAGGTCTGTTATACCTGCAGGCTCAGCCCATTTTATGGGCATGTCCTTGAAAACAAGTGGTGGTTTCATTGAGCAAATTTCCCATGAATTTAATGCCCTGCGGTATGTATAACAAGTCATTTGGAACACATTTAACCCTTTGAGCACTTTCCGACCTGGGTGCTAATATTTTCTAAGGTTTTTTTAATTTATTTAATTTTTGAAAAAAGTGTTTTAACTTTTGTTATTGTTTTTACAGACCCCCACGACTTACACTGTTGGAAAGGTTAGGCGATTCCCTTTCCAACAGTGGGTCTTGGGGGTCTGTAGCTGCTTAGATGCCTGAGATACAGGCTTCTAAACAGCATGCCCCCTCCTCCTATACTTAACATTATTAAGTATAAATAAAGTTGCACAGTGACATCATCACGTTATTGCGCGTGACGTCACCGTGCATCACGTGAAGCCCTGGCGATGCCTGTCACTCTACAGGCAGCGATCGCCGGGGTAGGAGCTGTTAGGAGCCCCCAGATCTCCCTCAAGGTGGGAGAGTGCTCATGACGGCTCTGAGCCGTCATCGGCACCAGAGTGAGAAACTCTGTGATGGCTCAGAGCCGTCATTAGCACTCAAAGGGTTAAAGGGACACTGAACCCAAAATTTTTCTTTCGTGATTCAGATAGAGCATGCAGTTTTAAGCAACTTTCTAATTTACTCCTATTATCAAATTTTCGTCATTCTCTTGGTATGTTTATTTGAAAAGCAAGAATGTAAGTTTAGATGCCGGCCCATTTTTGGTGAACAAACTGGGTTGTCCTTGCTGATTGGACAGCACCAATAAACAAGTGCTGTCCATGGTTCTGAACCAAACATTTGCTGGCTCCTTATTTTAGATGCCTTCTTTTTCAAATAAAGATAGCAAGATAACTAAAACAAATTGATAATAGAAGTAAACTAGAAAGTTGCTTAAAATTGCATGCTCTATCTGAATCACGAAAGAAAAAAAATTGGGTTCAGTATCCCTTTAAAAGAAATCAATTTGATAGTACAATATCCCTTTAACAATACATAAATACCTTATTGTACAAAGTAATACTAAGGTCTGCCCTGACCATCCTTTGTATGGACGTTTGACATTTCCCTAAAGCATTACTGGAAACTTTAACCCTTTCTTCACCCCATCCCAAATAGCAGGTCCTTGATTGGACTTTTGAGAACTAAAGCTAACCAGAGCAGGTGAGAGGTGCATAGGAGAATTTGGGGAGTCCCAGACTTGTGGGAAGTTTTACCTACTCTACATGAGAATTTATAATCGCTGGTGAAGACTCATACGGTATCTTATTAAATATAAATAAAAAGATTTTATGGTAAGTATGAAATACACATCATTTCTCACCTCTGACACAAGCATATATAAAGTATTGCTGTATAGATTTACATACTATAGCTAATACTTTGCTACATATTCCGAGAAGATATTTCTTTCTTTCATGTAATTAGCAAGAGTCAATGAGCTAGTGACGTATGGGATATACATTCCTACCAGGAGGGGCAAAGTTTCCCAAACCTCAAAATGCCTACAAATACACCCCTCACCACACCCACAAATCAGTTTTACAAACTTTGCCCCCCATGGAGGTGGTGAAGTAAGTTTGTGCTAGATTCTACGTTGATATGCGCTTCGCAGCAGGCTGGAGCCCGGTTTTTCTCTCCGAGTGCAGTGAATGTCAGAGGGATGTGAAGAGAGTATTGCTTATTTGAATTCAATGGTCTCCTTCTACGGGATCTATTTCATAGGTTCTCTGTTATTGGTCGTAGAGATTCATCTCTTACCTCCCTTTTCAGATCGACGATATACTCTTATATATACCATTACCTCTACTGATTCTCGTTTCAGTACTGGTTTGGCTTTCTACTACATGTAGATGAGTGTCCTGGGGTAAGTAAGTCTTATTTTCTGTGACACTCTAAGCTATGGTTGGGCACTTTTATATAAAGTTCTAAATATATGTGTTTAAACATTTATTTGCCTTGATTCAGGATGTTCAATATTCCTTATTTCAGACAGTCAGTTTCATTATTTGGGATAATGCATTTGAATAATCAATTTTTCTTACCTTAAAATTTGACTTTTTTCCTGTGGGCTGTTAGGCTCGCGGGGGCTGAAAATGCTTCTTTTTATTGCGTAATTCTTGGCGCTGACTTTTTTGGCGCAAAAAAAAAAAAAAAAAATTCTTAGTAATTTCCGGCGTCATACTTGTCACCGGAAGTTGTTTGGATTTGCGTCATTTTTTTGACGTTTTTGCACCAAAGATGTCGGCGTCACCGGATGTGGCGTCATTTTTGGCGCCAAATAATGTGGGCGTCTTTTTTGGCGCTAAAAAAATATGGGCGTCATTATTGTCTCCACATTATTTAAGTCTCATTGTTTATTTGCTTCTGGTTGCTAGAAGCTTGTTCATTGGCATTTTTTCCCATTCCTGAAACTGTCATTTAAGGAATTTGATCAATTTTGCTTTATATGTTGTTTTTTCTATTACATATTGCAAGATGTCTCAAATTGACCCTGGATCAGAAGCTACTTCTGGACATTCGCTGCCTGATGCTGGATCTACCAAAGTTAAGTGCATTTGTTGTAAACTTGTGGTAACTGTCCCTCCGGCTGTTGTTTGTGATGAATGTCATGATAAACTTGCTAATGCAAATAATATTTCCTTTAGTAATGTTCCATTACCTGTTGCTGTTCCTTCAACATCTAATACTCAGGGTGTTCCTGTTAACATAAGAGATTTTGTTTCTAAATCCATTAGGAAGGCTATGTCTGTTATTCCTCCTTCCAGTAAACGTAAAAAGACTTTTAAAACTTCTCATTTATCAGATGAATTTTTAAATGAACATCATCATTCTGATTCTGTTTCTGATGATGATTTCTCTGGTTCAGAGGATTCTGTTTCAGAAATTGACACTGATAAATCTTCATATTTATTTAAAATGGAATTTATTCGTTCTTTACTTAAAGAAGTCTTAATTGCATTAGAAATAGAGGAATCTGGTCCTCTTGATACTAAATCTAAACGTTTAAATACGGTTTTTAAACCTCCTGTAGTTATTCCGGAAGTTTTTCCCGTCCCTGATGCTATTTCTGAAGTAATTTCCAGGGAATGGAATAATCTGGGTAATTCTTTTACTCCTTCTAAAAGGTTTAAGAAATTGTATCCTGTGCCATCTGACAGATTAGAGTTTTGGGACAAAATCCCTAAAGTTGATGGGGCTAGCTCTACTCTTGCTAAACGTACTACTATTCCTACGGCAGATAGTACTTCTTTAAAGGATCCTTTAGATAGGAAAATTGAATCCTTTCTAAGAAAAGCTTATTTCTCCAACATTGGTGTGTCCGGTCCACGGCGTCATCCTTACTTGTGGGAATATCTCTTCCCCAACAGGAAATGGCAAAGAGTCCCAGCAAAGCTGGCCATATAGTCCCTCCTAGGCTCCGCCCACCCCAGTCATTCTCTTTGCCGTTGCACAGGCAACATCTCCACGGAGATGGTTAAGAGTATGTGGTGTTCAGTAATAAAGTGTGCTCTGTTTAAAATTTAAAGAGACAGTAACGGTTTTGTTTTAAAACGGTTTTTGTGCTTTATTGACAAGTTTAAGCCTGTTTAACATGTCTGTACCTTCAGATAAGCTATGTTCTATATGTATGAAAGTCAATGTGTCTCCCCCTTCAAAATTATGTGATAATTGTGCCATAGCGTCCAAAGAAAGTAAGGACAGTACTGCCACAGATAGTAAAATTGCCCAAGATGTTTCATCAGATGAAGGGAGTAGACATAGTTCTACATCATCTCCTTCTGTGTCTACGCCAGTTTTGCCCACGCAGGAGGCCCCTAGTACTTCTAGCGCGCCAATGCTTATTACTATGCAGCAATTGACGGCAGTAATGGATAACTCCATAGCAAATATTTTATCCAAAATGCCTGCATATCAGAGAAAGCGCGATTGCTCTGTTTTAAACACTGAAGAGCAGGAGGGCGCTGATGATAATTGCTCTGTCATACCCTCACACCAATCTGAAGGGGCCATGAGGGAGGTTTTGTCAGATGGGGAAGTTTCAGATTCATGAAAAATTTCTCAACAGGCTGAACCTGATGTTGTGACATTTAAATTTAAATTAGAGCATCTCCGCGCACTGCTTAAGGAGGTGTTATCTACTCTGGATGATTGTGACAACCTGGTCATTCCAGAAAAATTATGCAAGATGGACAAGTTCCTAGAGGTTCCGGTGCACCCCGACGCTTTTCCTATACCCAAGCGGGTGGCGGACATAGTGAATAAGGAGTGGGAGAAGCCCGGCATACCTTTTGTCCCCCCTCCTATATTTAAGAAATTATTTCCTATGGTCGACCCCAGAAAGGACTTATGGCAGACAGTCCCTAAGGTCGAGGGGGCAGTTTCTACTCTAAACAAGCGCACTACTATTCCTATCGAGGATAATTGTGCTTTCAAAGATCCTATGGATAAAAAATTGGAGGGTTTGCTTAAAAAGATTTTTGTACAGCAAGGTTACCTTCTGCAACCCATTTCGTGCATTGTTCCTGTCACTACAGCAGCGTGGTTCTGGTTCGAGGAACTAGAAAAGTCGCTCAGTAGAGAGACTCCATATGAGGAAGTTATGGACAGAGTTCACGCACTTAAGTTGGCTAATTCTTTTATTCTAGATGCCGCTTTGCAATTAGCTAGATTAGCGGCGAAAAATTCAGGGTTTGCAATTGTGGCGCGTAGAGCGCTTTGGCTAAAGTCTTGGTCAGCGGATGTATCATCCAAGACAAAATTGCTTAATATTCCCTTCAAGGGTAAAACTCTCTTTGGGCCAGAATTGAAAGAGATTATCTCAGACATCACTGGGGGAAAGGGCCACGCCCTCCCACAAGATAGGCCTTTCAAAGCCAAGAATAAGTCTAATTTTCGTTCCTTTCGTAACTTCAGGAACGGACCGGCCTCTAATTCTACATCCTCTAAGCAAGAGGGTAATGCTTCACAAACCAAACCAGCCTGGAAACCGATGCAAGGCTGGAACAAGGGTAAGCAGGCCAAGAAGCCTGCTGCTGCTAACAAAGCAGCATGAAGGAGTAGCCCCCGATCCGGGACCGGATCTAGTAGGGGGCAGACTCTCTCTCTTTGCTCAGGCTTGGGCAAGAGATGTTCAGGATCCCTGGACACTAGAAATAGTTTCTCAGGGTTATCTTCTGGAATTCAAGGAACTACCCCCAAGGGGAAGGTTCCACATGTCTCACTTATCCTCAAACCAAATAAAGAGACAGGCATTCTTACATTGTGTAGAAGATCTGTTAAAAATGGGAGTGATACACCCAGTTCCAACGGCAGAACAGGGAATGGGATTTTACTCAAATCTGTTTGTAGTTCCCAAAAAAGAGGGAACTTTCAGACCAATTCTGGATTTAAAGATCCTAAACAAATTTCTCAGAGTACCATCGTTCAAAATGGAAACCATTCGAACGATTCTACCTACAATCCAGGAAGGTCAATTTCTCCAACATTGGTGTGTCCGGTCCACGGCGTCATCCTTACTTGTGGGATATCTCTTCCCCAACAGGAAATGGCAAAGAGTCCCAGCAAAGCTGGCCATATAGTCCCTCCTAGGCTCCGCCCACCCCAGTCATTCTCTTTGCCGTTGCACAGGCAACATCTCCACGGAGATGGTTAAGAGTTTTTTGGTGTTTAAATGTAGTTTTTATTCTTCTATCAAGTGTTTGTTATTTTAAAATAGTGCTGGTATGTACTATTTACTTTGAAACAGAAAAGGATGAAGATTTCTGTTTGTGAGAGGAAGATGATTTTAGCAGACAGTAACTAAAATCGATTGCTGTTTCCACATAGGACTGTTCAGATGAAGTAACTTCAGTTGGGGGAAACAGTTAGCAGACTTTTCTGCTTAAGGTATGACTAGCCATATTTCTAACAAGACCATGTAATGCTGGAAGGCTGTCATTTCCCCTCATGGGGACCGGTAAGCCATTTTCTTAGTCAAACAAACAGAATAAAGGGCTTAATATGGGCTATAAAACTGGTAGACATTTTTATGGGCTAAATCGATTGCTTTATTTGGGCATTTTATTCATATTTATGCTGACAATTCACATTTATAAACTTGGGGAACGTTTTATTAAACGGCAGGCACTATGTTAGACACCTTTTCCAGTCAGGGGGCCTTCCTAGTTGTAGGCTGAGCCTCATTTTCGCGCCATTACTGCACAGTTGTTTTTTGAGAGCAGGGCATGCAGATGCATGTGTGAGGATCTGAAAGTTGCTGGAAAAGTTTCTAGAAGGCGTCAATTGGTATCGTATTCCCCTCTGGGCTTGGTTAGGTCTCAGCAAAGGCTATAGCTGGGACTGTATAGGGGTTAAATTTGTAAACGGCTCCGGTTCCGTTATTTTAAGGGTTAAAGCTCTGATTTGGTGTGCAATACTCTTAATGCTTTAAGACACTGTGGTGAAATTTTGGTAATTTTTGAACAATTCCTTCATACTTTTTCACATATTCAGTAATAAAGTGTTTTCTGTTTAAAATTTAAAGAGACAGTAACGGTTTTGTTTTAAAACGTTTTTTTGTGCTTTATTGACAAGTTTAAGCCTGTTTAACATGTCTGTGCCTTCGGATAAGCTATGTTCTATATGTATGAAAGCCAATGTGTCTCCCCATTTAAATTTGTGTGATAATTGTGCCATAGCGTCCAAACAAAGTAAGGACAGTACTGCCACAGATAATGAAATTGCCCAAGATGATTCCTCAGATGAGGGGAGTAAACATGATACTACATCATCTCCTACTGTGTCTACACCAGTTTTGCCCACACAGGAGGCCCCTAGTACATCTAGCGCGCCAATGCTTATTACCATGCAACAATTAACGGCTGTAATGGATAACTCCATAGCAAATATTTTATCCAAAATGCCTACTTATCAGAGAAAGCGCGATTGCTCTGTTTTAAACACTGAAGAGCAGGAGGGCACTGATGATAATTGTTCTGTCATACCCTCACACCAATCTGAAGGGGCCATGAGGGAGGTTTTGTCAGATGGGGAAATTTCAGATTCAGGAAAAATTTCTCAACAAGCTGAACCTGATGTTGTGACATTTAAATTTAAATTAGAACATCTCCTCGCACTGCTTAAGGAGGTGTTATCTACTCTGGATGATTGTGACAACTTGGTCATTCCAGAGAAATTATGCAAGATGGACAAGTTCCTAGAGGTTCCGGTGCACCCCGACGCTTTTCCTATACCCAAGCGGGTGGCGGACATAGTGAATAAGGAGTGGGAAAAGCCCGGCATACCTTTTGTTCCCCCCCCCTATATTTAAGAAATTATTTCCTATGGTCGACCCCAGAAAGGACTTATGGCAGACAGTCCCTAAGGTCGAGGGGGCAGTTTCTAAACAAACGCACTACTATTCCTATCGAGGATAGTTGTGCTTTCAAAGATCCTATGGATAAAAAATTGGAGGGTTTGCTTAAAAAGATTTTTGTACAGCAAGGTTACCTTCTACAACCCATTTCGTGCATTGTTCCTGTCACTACAGCAGCGTGGTTCTGGTTCGAGGAACTAGAAAACTCGCTTAGTAGAGAGACTCCATATGAGGAGGTTATGGACAGAGTTCACGCACTTAAGTTGGCTAACTCTTTTATTTTAGATGCCGCTTTGCAATTAGCTAGATTAGCGGCGAAAAATTCAGGGTTTGCTATTGTGGCGCGCAGAGCGCTTTGGCTAAAGTCTTGGTCAGCGGATGTGTCATCCAAGACAAAATTGCTTAACATCCCTTTCAAAGGTAAAACTCTATTTGGACCAGAATTGAAAGAGATTATTTCAGACATCACTGGGGGAAAGGGCCACGCTCTTCCACAAGATAGGCCTTTCAAGGCCAAGAATAAGTCTAATTTTCGTTCCTTTCGCAAATTCAGGAACGGACCGGCCTCTAATTCTGCATCCTCTAAGCAAGAGGGTAATGCCTCACAACCCAAACCAGCCTGGAAACCGATGCAAGGCTGGAACAAGGGTAAGCAGGCCAAGAAGCCTGCCGCTGCTAACAAAACAGCATGAAGGAGTAGCCCCCGATCCGGGACCGGATCTAGTGGGGGGCAGACTCTCTCTCTTTGCTCAAGCTTGGACAAGAGATGTTCAGGATCCCTGGGCGCTAGAAATAGTTTCTCAGGGTTATCTCCTGGAATTCAGGGAACTACCCCCAGGGGGAAGGTTCCACATGTCTCACTTATCCTCAAACCAAATAAAGAGACAGGCGTTCTTACATTGTGTAGAAGACCTGTTAAAGATGGGAGTGATACACCCAGTTCCAATAAAGGAACAAGGAATGGGATTTTATTCCAATCTGTTCGTAGTTCCCAAAAAAGAGGGAACTTTCAGACCAATTTTGGATTTGAAGATCCTAAATAAATTTCTCAGGGTACCATCGTTCAAGATGGAAACCATTCGAACGATTCTACCCACTATTCAGGAAAGTCAATTTATGACTACCGTGGATCTAAAGGATGCGTACCTACATATTCCTATCCACAAAGAACATCATCAGTTCCTAAGGTTCGCCTTTCTGGACAAGCATTACCAGTTTGTGGCCCTCCCATTCGGGTTAGCCACTGCTCCAAGGATTTTCACAAAGGTACTAGGGTCCCTTCTAGCGGTTCTAAGACCGAGGGGCATTGCAGTAGTACCTTACTTGGACGACATTCTAATACAAGCGTCGTCCCTGTCAAAAGCAAAGGCTCATACAGACATCGTTCTGGCCTTTCTCAGATCACACGGATGGAAGGTGAACAAAGAAAAAAGTTCTCTGTCTCCGTCGACAAGAGTTCCCTTCTTGGGAACAATAATAGATTCCTTAGAAATGAGGATTTTTCTGACAGAGGTCAGAAAGTCAAAACTTCTAAGCACTTGTCAAGTTCTTCATTCTGTTCCTCGTCCTTCCATAGCGCAGTGCATGGAAGTAGTAGGGTTGATGGTTGCAGCAATGGACATAGTTCCTTTTGCACGAATTCATCTAAAACCATTACAACTGTGCATGCTCTTACAGTGGAATGGGGACTATACAGACTTGTCTCCAATGATTCAAGTAGATCAGAAGACCAGAGATTCACTCCGTTGGTGGCTGACCCTGGACAATCTATCCCAGGGAATGAGCTTCCGCAGACCAGAGTGGGTCATTGTCACGACCGACGTCAGTCTAGTGGGCTGGGGCGCGGTCTGGGAATCCCTGAAAGCTCAGGGTCTATGGTCTCGGGAAGAGTCTCTTCTCCCAATAAACATTCTGGAACTGAGAGCGATATTCAATGCTCTCAGGACTTGGCCTCAATTAGCAAAGGCCAGATTCATAAGATTCCAATCAGACAACATGACGACCGTTGCGTATATCAATCATCAGGGGGGAACAAGGAGTTCCCTGGCGATGAAAGAAGTGACCAAAATAATTCAATGGGCAGAGGATCACTCCTGCCACCTGTCTGGGATCCACATCCCAGGTGTGGAAAACTGGGAGGCGGATTATCTGAGTCGTCAGACATTCCATCCGGGGGAGTGGGAACTCCACCCGGAGATCTTTGCCCAAATAACTCAATTATGGGGCATTCCAGACATGGATCTGATGGCGTCTCATCAGAACTTCAAGGTTCCTTGCTACGGGTCCAGATCCAGGGATCCCAAGGCGACTCTAGTAGATGCACTAGTAGCCCCTTGGACCTTCAACCTAGCTTATGTATTTCCACCATTTCCTCTCATTCCCAGGCTGGTAGCCAGGATCAATCAGGAGAGGGCCTCGGTGATCTTGATAGCTCCTGCGTGGCCACGCAGGACTTGGTATGCAGACCTGGTGAATATGTCATCGGTTCCACCATGGAAGCTACCTTTGAGACAGGACCTTCTTGTTCAGGGTCCATTCGAACATCCAAATCTGGTTTCCCTCCAGCTGACGGCTTGGAGATTGAACGCTTGATTCTATCGAAGCGTGGGTTTTCAGATTCCGTGATAGATACTCTGGTTCAGGCCAGAAAACCGGTAACTAGAAAGATTTACCATAAGATATGGAAAAGATATATCTGTTGGTGTGAATCCAAAGGATTCCCATGGAATAAGATAAAAATTCCTAGGATTCTCTCCTTTCTACAAGAAGTTTTGGAGAAAGGATTATCTGCAAGTTCTCTAAAGGGACTGATCTCTGCTTTATCTGTCTTACTACACAAAAGACTGGCAGCTGTGCCAGATGTTCAAGCATTTGTTCAGGCTCTGGTTAGGATCAAGCCTGTTTACAGACCTTTGACTCCTCCCTGGAGTTTAAATCTAGTTCTTTCAGTTCTCCAAGGGGTTCCGTTTGAACCTTTACATTCCATAGATATTAAGTTGTTATCTTGGAAAGTTTTGTTCTTGGTTGCTATTTCTTCTGCTAGAAGAGTTTCTGAGCTATCTGCTCTGCAGTGTACTCAGCCCTATCTGGTGTTCCATTCAGATAAGGTTGTTTTGCGTACTAAGCCTGGTTTTCTTCCAAAGGTTGTTTCCAACAAAAATTTTAACCAGGAGATAGTTGTACCTTCTTTGTGTCCGAATCCAGTTTCAAAGAAGGAACGTTTGCTACACAATTTAGATGTAGTCCGTGCTCTAAAATTCTATTTAGAAGCTACAAAAGAGTTCAGACAAACATCTTCTCTGTTTGTCGTCTATTCTGGTAAGAGGAGAGGTCAAAAAGCGACTTCTACCTCTTTCCTTTTGGCTTAAAAGCATCATCCGATTGGCTTTCGAGACTGCCGGACGGCAGCCTCCTGAAAGAATCACAGCTCACTCTACTAGGGCTGTGGCTTCCACATGGGCCTTCAGGAACGAGGCTTCTGTTGATCAGATATATAAGGCAGCGACTTGGTCTTCACTGCACACTTTTGCCAAATTTTACAAATTTGATACTTTTGCTTCTTCGGAGGCTATTTTTGGGAGAAAGGTTTTGCAAGCCGTGGTGCCTTCTGTTTAGGTAACCTGATTTGCTCCCTCCCTTCATCCGTGTCCTAAAGCTTTGGTATTGGTTCCCACAAGTAAGGATGATGCCGTGGACCGGACACACCAATGTTGGAGAAAACAGAATTTATGCTTACCTGATAAATTACTTTCTCCAACGGTGTGTCCGGTCCACGGCCCGCCCTGGTTTTTTAATCAGGTTTGATGAATTATTTTCTCTAACTACAGTCACCACGGCACCCTATAGTTTCTCCTATTTTTTCCTCCTGTCCGTTGGTCGAATGACTGGGGTGGGCGGAGCCTAGGAGGGACTATATGGCCAGCTTTGCTGGGACTCTTTGCCATTTCCTGTTGGGGAAGAGATATTCCCACAAGTAAGGATGACGCCGTGGACCGGACACACCGTTGGAGAAAGTAATTTATCAGGTAAGCATAAATTCTGTTTTATGTTCAGGTAATCTTCTTAGGCCTGCTATATCTTTGGCGGATGTTGCTGCAGCTTCAACTTTATGGTTGGAGGCTTTAGCACAACAAGTAACAGATCATAATTCTCATAGCATTGTTAATCTTCTTCAACATGCTAATAACTTTATTTGTGATGCCATCTTTGATTTCATTAGGGTTGATGTCAGGTACATGTCTTTAGCTATTTTAGCTAGAAGAGCTTTATGGCTTAAAACTTGGAATGCTGATATGTCTTCTAAGTCAACTTTGCTATCCCTTTCTTTCCAAGGTAATAAATTGTTTGGTTCACAGTTGGATTCTATTATTTCAACTGTTACTGGGGGGAAAGGAACTTTTTTACCACAGGATAAAAAATCTAAAGGTAAATCTAGGGCTGCTAATCGTTTTCGTTCCTTTCGTCAGAATAAGGAACAAAAGCCTGATCCTTCCTCTACAGGAATGGTTTCTGTTTGGAAACCATCTCCAGTCTGGAATAAATCCAAGCCTTTTCGAAAGCCAAAGCCAGCTCCCAAGTCCACATGAAGGTGCGGCCCTCATTCCAGCCCAGCTGGTAGGGGGTAGATTACGATTTTTAAAAGAAATTTGGATCAATTCGATTCACAGTCTTTGGATTCAGAACATTGTTTCACAAGGGTACAGAATAGGTTTCAAGATAAGGCCTCCTGCAAGAAGATTTTTTCTTTCTCGCGTTCCAATAAATCCAGTGAAGGCTCAAGCATTTCTGAAATGTGTTTCAGATCTAGAGTTGGCTGGAGTAATTATGCCAGTTCCAGTTCTGGAACAGGGTCTGGGGTTTTACTCAAATCTATTCATTGTACCAAAGAAGGAGAATTCCTTCAGACCAGTTCTGGATTTAAAAATATTGAATCGTTATGTAAGAATACCAACATTCAAAATGGTAACTATAAGGACTATTCTGCCTTTTGTTCAGCAAGGGCATTATATGTCCACAATAGATTTACAAGATGCATATCTGCATATTCCGATTCATCCAGATCATTTTCAGTTTCTGAGATTCTCTTTTCTAGACAAGCATTACCAGTTTGTGGCTCTGCCGTTTGGCCTAGCAAAAGCTCCAAGGATTTTTACAAAGGTTCTCGGTGCCCTTCTATCTGTAATCAGAGAACAGGGTATTGTGGTATTTCCTTATTTAGACGATATCTTGGTACTTGCTCAGTCTTCACATTTAGCAGAATCTCATACGAATCAACTTGTATCGTTTCTTCAAGAACATGGTTGGAGGATCAATTTACCAAAGAGTTCATTGATTCCTCAGACAAGGGTAACCTTTTTAGGTTTCCAGATAGATTGTGTCCATGACTCTGTCTTTGACGGACAAGACACGTCTGAAATTGGTTTCAGCTTGTCGAAACCTTCAGTCTCAATCATTCCCTTCGGTAGCCTTATGCATGGAAATTCTAGGTCTTATGACTGCTGCATCGGACGCGATCCCCTTTGCTCGTTTTCACATGCGACCTCTTCAGCTCTGTATGCTGAACCAGTGGTGCAGGGATTATACAAAGATATCACAATTAATATCTCTAAAACCGATTGTACGACACTCTCTGACGTGGTGGACAGATCACCATCGTTTAATTCAAGGGGCTTCTTTTGTTCTTCCAACCTGGACTGTGATCTCAACGGATGCGAGTCTGACAGGTTGGGGAGCTGTATGGGGGTCTCTGACAGTGCAGGGGGTTTGGGAATCTCAGGAGGCAAGATTACCAATCAACATTTTGGAACTCTGTGCGATTTTCAGAGCTCTTCAGTCGTGGCCGCTTCTAAAGAGGGAGTCGTTCATTTGTTTTCAAACGGACAATGTCACAACCGTGGCATATGTCAATCATCAAGGAGGGACTCACAGTCCTCTGGCTATGAAAGAAGTATCTCGAATACTTGCATGGGCGGAATCCAGCTCCTGTCTAATTTCTGCGTTTCACATCCCAGGTATAGACAATTGGGAAGCGGATTATCTCAGTCGCCAGACTTTACATCCGGGCGAATGGTCTCTTCACCCAGAGGTATTTCTTCAGATTGTTCAAATCTGGGGACTTCCAGAAATAGATCTGATGGCTTCTCATCTAAACAAGAAGCTCCCCAGGTATCTGTCCAGATCCAGGGATCCTCAGGCGGAAGCAGTGGATGCATTGTCACTTCCTTGGAAGTATCTTCCTGCCTATATCTTTCCACTTCTAGTTCTTCTTCCAAGAGTGATTTCCAAGATTCTAAAGGAGCGTTTGTTTGTTCTGCTGGTGGCTCCAGCATGGCCTCACAGGTTTTGGTATGCGCATCTTGTTTGGATGGCTACTTGTCAACCGTGGACTCTTCCGTTAAGACCAGACCTATCGCAAGGTCCTTTTTTTCCATCAGGATCTCAAATCATTAAATTTGAAGGTATGGAGATTGAACGCTTGATTCTCAGTCATAGAGGTTTCTCTGACTCCGTAATTAATACTATGTTACAGGCTCGTAAATCTGTGTCTAGGAAGATATATTATCGAGTCTGGAAGACTTACATTTCTTGGTGTTCTTCTCATCATTTTTCTTGGCATTCTTTTAGAATTCCTAGAATTTTACAGTTTCTTCAGGATGGTTTGGATAAAGGTTTGTCTGCAAGTTCCTTGAAAGGACAAATTTCTGCTCTTTCTGTGCTGTTTCACAGAAAGATTGCTAATCTTCCTGATATTCATTGTTTTGTACAGGCTTTGGTTCGTATAAAACCTGTCATTAAGTCAATTTCTCCTCCTTGGAGTTTGAATTTGGTTTTGGGGGCTCTTCAAGCTCCTCCGTTTGAACCTATGCATTCGCTGGATATTAAATTACTTTCTTGGAAAGTTTTGTTTCTTTTGGCCATCTCTTCTGCTAGAAGAGTTTCTGAATTATCTGCTCTTTCTTGTGAGTCTCCTTTTCTGATTTTTCATCAGGATAAGGCGGTGTTACGAACTTCATTTAAATTTTTACCTAAGGTTGTGAATTCTAACAACATTAGTAGAGAAATTGTGGTTCCTTCATTGTGTCCTAATCCTAAGAATTCTAAGGAAAGATCGTTGCATTCTTTGGATGTAGTTAGAGCTTTGAAATATTATGTTGCAGCTACTAAAGATTTCCGAAAGACTTCTAGTCTATTTGTTATCTTTTCCGGTTCTAGGAAAGGCCAGAAGGCTTCTGCCATTTCTTTGGCATCTTGGTTAAAGTCTTTGATTCATCATGCTTATGTTGAGTCGGGCAAAACTCCGCCTCAAAGGATTACAGCTCATTCTACTAGGTCAGTTTCTACTTCCTGGGCGTTTAGGAATGAAGCTTCGGTTGATCAGATTTGCAAAGCAGCAACTTGGTCTTCTTTGCATACTTTTACTAAATTCTACCATTTTGATGTGTTTTCTTCTTCTGAAGCAGTTTTTGGTAGAAAAGTACTTCAGGCAGCTGTTTCAGTTTGATTCTTCTGCTTAAAATTTCAGTTTTTTTCATTATAAAGATTAAAACTTTTGATTTGGGTTGTGGATTATTTTTTCAGCGGAATTGGCTGTCTTTATTTTATCCCTCCCTCTCTAGTGACTCTTGCGTGGAAGTTCCACATCTTGGGTATTCATTATCCCATACGTCACTAGCTCATGGACTCTTGCTAATTACATGAAAGAAAACATAATTTATGTAAGAACTTACCTGATAAATTCATTTCTTTCATATTAGCAAGAGTCCATGAGGCCCACCCTTTTTTGTGGTGGCTATAATTTTTTTGTATAAAGCACAATTATTCCAATTCCTTATTTTTTATGCTTTCGCACTTTTTTCTTATCACCCCACTTCTTGGCTATTCGTTAAACTGATTTGTGGGTGTGGTGAGGGGTGTATTTGTAGGCATTTTGAGGTTTGGGAAACTTTGCCCCTCCTGGTAGGAATGTATATCCCATACGTCACTAGCTCATGGACTCTTGCTAATATGAAAGAAATGAATTTATCAGGTAAGTTCTTACATAAATTATGTTTTTTTCTGACTTGAGAGTTGGATATAAAATAAGTTTTTTAGGATAATATTTCTGCAAAGCATTAGTGTATTTGTGTTTGAAAATATTTATTCTGGTCTGTAAGCTCCTCTGGATGAACATTAAAATCATTTATTTATTTTTAAAAAGTCATTAATGGTTACTGAATATATTGACACTTATAAATATTTTCTTTTGTGATTCATACTGAGCATAGAATTTTTAAAAACTTTCCAATTTACTTCTATTATCAAATTTGCTTTGCTCCCATGATAATTGTTGAAGAGATACCTAGGTAGAGATAATAGATAATAGATTCCTGCAGAACTACTGCCATATAGTACTCTAGACATGGGCAGGTTCCTGAGCTTATATCTCTGCTTTTCAACAAAAGAAACCAAGAGATTGAAGAAAAATTGATATTAGAAGTAAATTAGAATGTTGTTTAAAATTGTGTGATCTGTCTGGATTATGAAATAAAAATGTTGTTTCATATCCATTTAAATGATATCTTATTAAACAGCTGCGTGGTATAGTCTTTTTGTGTAAGTAGAAAATGATGTCATTAATGTCCCATTGTGCCTGTGAGCTAATACGGTTTGTTACTAATCACTACATTCCCGCTGTCATTCATAAAGTGTTTTATTATGGGACATGACACTTGGTGCTTTACAATTACATTTCCTTATGGGACAGTCTAGTGTAAAACAGAATGCTTTATTTCTGTTAGCACATTTTATTGCCTTCAGTTTTAGCATTTACTATGTGTGTAAATCTTTTCAAAGGGTAGTTTCATACCTAGAACAGCTCCAATCTGCCCCAAATGATGATGATATTGTAGTGATTGGAGCATATGCGTGTATGCCGGCTTTTTATTTCCTCACCAGCTGTATTTGGTATTGCACAAACATAACAAACAAACAAAAGGCATTTGTTACCAAATAAAATACAGCATTTTATTTATAAACTAGAAAGTCCCTACAAAGTAATTTTATTTTTTCCAAAGAAACAAATAAACCGTGTATGCGCTTACCTTATCACCTTATTTGGAGAAAAAATGAGCTCCCATACGAATGTTCGTTCAGTGCATTTGCGTTTACCCTTGTGCAAGTGCCAGTGGCATTTTTTCCCCTCTGGTGCTTTGCCTGATTCTTTGGGAGAAAAAAAAATAATGTCCCTTTTAATAAAACACTGCTAAAGATAGTTAACATTAAACCTGTAGATGTTTTAGCATTTATTCTAGGGATTGTTGTATTGGTGCCCCAGGCTCACGTTCATGCACCATGTGTAACGTTATCTTGAGAAATGCAATTACCAACAATCTGAACATTGCTCAGTGAAGTGATGAGTATGTATCTAATAATAAAAGCTAAAGTTAGCAGAGTGACTTTTCCTATTTTTCTTATCCATTTTCTATTAAATAATTATTCATAAAAACAAGATATAAAAAAACACATGACTTTTTAAAAACCATTGACATTTTTAAAGTGACATTAAATTCCAAATAAATAGTAGATATAATTATTTAGTGAAAGCAAAGAGAATAACATACAGATACGTTTTTTATCCATATTGGTGG
Source organism: Bombina bombina (assembly GCF_027579735.1). NCBI lineage: Eukaryota > Metazoa > Chordata > Amphibia > Anura > Bombinatoridae > Bombina > Bombina bombina. The sequence continues at coordinate 1,118,197,564 of NC_069504.1, forward strand.
TTTCTATATTGAAGAACTAAATGTATAATGTAGTGTTTGTAAAGCAATGGGCACTGCCATGTTGCAACCTAGTTTTTTTTGTTTATCTAATCTCTGAGACCAGTTAGGGATACAGCAGTTTTACATCTGGAGTCTGCACTTATATTTCTTACATTTAAATTACAGGGAAAGGGGATAAAATAAAAAAGTAATTATGTTACAATGGGGTTTTTTTTGTTAGTTTTTTTAGAATAATAAACAATTTATATTACAATCTCATGGAAAGTGTTAAATGTCTCTCTAACTTGCTTTACTAATGAAATGACACGGTGACCTGGTTTACTTACTATTATGCTATGTGCTGTTTATTGAGATTCTATTATAAAGAGAATATTCCATATTTATGACCGAAGTGTTGGCCAACTCTCTTTGGGCACATTATTTAGCAGACTCGGAAAAGGGATCAGTGGATCATCTAGACCTGGCGACTGGATCTCCTCGGTCAACGGGAGGAGGGAGCTCTCAGTCTTCTCCATCTTCTCCTGACTCTAAAAAGAAGCCGAGAGGAATTAGAAAGTTGTTTGGGAAGTAAGTAGCCTACCACTAATAATGCGACAGATTACAAGTAGAGGGCAAAATATCTCTAATGCGAAAGCAATATTTGCGTTCAACTAAAAAATATTAGCGCACGCAAAAATGAGGTGCAGTGCAAACGCGATCTCATGAGCGAGCTTCCATTGGCTCCAATAGGAGCCTCATTCTTATGCCATCAGACACGGCAAAGCACCTAGCGCAGCGAGGGACAGCAAATATAAATGTATATGATTATATATGTTTATGTGTTAATATGTGTATATACATTAATATTAACACATAAATATATAAGCACATACATATATATTTATTAGGAACACACAGTTCCAATAGACCGCTATGTAAAGGCACTTTTCAGTGCCATCTTTTTTTTTTTACACCCAACACGTTTAACCCCTTATAACTGCTTTTAGCAGTTATTTTTTTATTTTAAATAAAGATGCTTATTTTTTTATTTTTTTTTTATAAAAACTAAACACACCACTGTATTTTGGAGGACATTTAGAAGATTAACCAGATATCTGATCTCTGGTTAATTTTCTGAGCGCTAATTGCCACCACGAGCTCACGGTAGCAATAACCAGCCACTTGTACTGCCTGGTTATTTATCGCATGCCCGTAAGCGAATTTGCACATTTGCGGGCGCTCGATAAATTAGCTCTCCGCATGTAATCTAGCCCTATATAGGTAATGGCCATTAAAAGGGGAATATCATTTTGTTCTAAGTGAGGGGTTCCAGAAACATTGAAGCGATGGAGTGGATGAAAACAAAGTAAATTTTATTCTCCAATAATAGATTGTATTGTTTATTAATAAATGAGAAAACCATGTTAACATGTGTATAAAATAAATCATTTATTAACCGAAGTATGTCAGCCAGTATGTCTGTTATTTTTAAGGAACATGAAACCAAAATGTTTCTTTTATGATTTTAATTGAGAATACAATTTTAAAAATCGTTCACATGTGCTTCTATTATCAAATTTGCTTCATTCTCTTGGTTTCCTTTGTTGAATGATAAGTAATGCACTACTGGGAGCTAGCTAAAAACTGGTGAGCCAATGAGAAGAGGCATATGGGTATAGCCATCAATCAGCAGCTATCTCTTAGTAGTGCATTGCAGCTGCTGAGCCTATCTAGGTATGTTAAAATAAATATCAAGAGATCAAAGTAAATTAGATAATAGAAGTACATTGGAAATTAGTTTACTGCATGTTCTCTGTGCTTCTCAATTCCAGTTCTCAAGGACCCCTAACAGGCCAGATTTAAAGGACATCCTACCTGAGGACAGACAGCCTAAGGGACATACTCCAAAATCTGGCCTGTTGAGGTTCCTTGAGGAACACTGCTCAATCTAAATCACAAACGTTTAATTATTGGCTTTACTGTCACCTTTAACTAGGTCATGTTTGACTCTTGCTTTGGCCGCACTAAGGTCCCATAAATGCACCCAGGGTTGTGTCACGTTTTATTCACAAACCTGTCTACCCTGCACATTCCCTGCAATCTCTGCTTATGTGATGTTCTCTTTTTAGACTAAAAAGAAGCCAGTCTACCACTTTAAACCAAGAGGATGACCTTCCCGTTGAAGATTTTAAAAGAGGAGGAACAAGGTCAACGGCCGGGCCGAGGCTGGGCTGGTCCAGAGATCTTGGTCATGGAAACAGGTAAATGATTGTAGTTTGTTTTTTATTGCAGATAATCCTTCCTTCCTGAACAATCTGGAATTAGTTTTTTTTTTAGCTTTATTTAAAATAACAAAGGTTCATTATTTTCACGTACAGTAAGTTTTCTTTGCACTTTTTTTTGATTGTCTGTTACTGGGGATGGACAGTCATTTTAACGTAGTGCAGACCTTAATTGCATCAAAAAATTATAATAATTATGACGGGCTGTTACTGGGAATGGCTGGCTGTTACTGGGACTGGCTGGCTGTTGCTGGGACTGTCTGTTACTGGGAATGACTGGCTAGCTGTTACTGGGAATGACTGGCTAGCTGTTACTGGGAATGACTGGCTAGCTGTTACTGGGATTGACTGGCTGTTACTGGGAATGACTGGCTGTTACTGGGAATGACTGGCTAGCTGTTACTGGGAATGACTGGCTAGCTGTTACTGGGAATGACTGGCTAGCTGTTACTGGGAATGACTGGCTGTTACTGGGAATGACTGGCTGTTACTGGGAATGACTGGCTGTTACTGGGAATGACTGTCTGTTACTGGGAATGACTGGCTAGCTGTTACTGGGAATGACTGGCTAGCTGTTACTGGGAATGACTGGCTAGCTGTTACTGGGATTGACTGGCTGTTACTGGGAATGACTGGCTAGCTGTTACTGGGAATGACTGGCTAGCTGTTACTGGGAATGACTGGCTAGCTGTTACTGGGAATGAGTGGTTGGCTGTTACTGGGACCAACTGTCTGTTACTGGAAATGGCTGTCTGTTGCTGGGACTGGTTGTTACTTGGTAAGGCTGTCTGTTGCCGGGACTGGCTGTCTGTTGCCGGGACTGGCTGTCTGTTGCCGGGACTGGCTGTCTGTTGCCGGGACTGGCTGTCTGTTGCCGGGACTGGCTGTCTGTTGCCGGGACTGGCTGTCTGTTGCCGGGACTGGCTGTCTGTAGCCGGGACTGTCTGTAACTTGGGCTGGCTGTCTGTTACTGGTCCTGGCTGGCTGTTACTGGGGCTGGCTGGCTGTTACTGGGACTGCCTGTCTTTTACTGGGACTGCCTGATTTTTACTGGGACTGCCTGTTACTGGGACTGTCTAGCTGTTACTGGGTATGTACATAATGTGGGATGCGGAGACCTGTCACTGCTCTGCTGCTTCTTTACAGTTTTATAAACACTCTGAGCTATTGTTTGTGATGGCGAGAGCTTCGTCTGCATTATGGGAGAGTGAAAAAAACCTTATGCTGTTTTTATTTACACAAAAACAAGCAACTGCTATGTATTGTTTCTCATTATCTTCAGTAGAGTGTTCACCTTATTACACAGCTAGTGACACACTATTATCTACCATGAATCAGTTTGTGTGCGCCAGTTGAGAGCTGTGCACGTGCGGGTTGCCTGCTTGGGGAGGCTGGGCAGACACAGTGTTAACAGCAGATTGCATATGTCGTATGTCTGCTTGCGGAATTTAGAAAGTATTCCATCATAGGGGCGGGTTTCTTAGGCTCACAGAAGGAAATATAAACAATTCTTTTTAAGGATTAATAATATAATAAATAAGAAACATTACACAACACTATTAAGCAATTAATAATCCTATACAAATGTTTATTTGTATTATTTGCTTATCCTCCAAAAGCCACCTGTGACGTCACTGTTGTGGATTTCAAAAAACTATTTCAATGAGGTTAATAAAATTGTCCAATTGCATCGTTAAGATTTCATTGCATGCTATAAAGGTGCAGAATATCACATCATTTACTCCCTCTACTTGCCCCTTTTATTGAATGTTTCCTATTAATAATTGTTGGTGCATTTTGCAATAAATGACAGTGCGGGCTAGGATAAAGATTGCCAGGTTTTACCACAGTAATTCACATAATCCAGCCACATAAATGAAATGGGACCTTTACTTCATTAGACAATAGGGTCCAAACAATCCTCTGTAGATTATAACATTGCCTCATATCTTCTTTGGAACCTGTGTTCTGTTTCAGTATTGGTCTATTTCATGTACTATTGTCACACTGTGATTGTGCACTCCAGAGTTAAAGGGACGGTGTACTGTAAAAATGATTTCCCCTAAATATGTTTACAATGATTTGTTATATCAGCTTCTAGTGGGTCTATATACTCTGCGCTGTGTGGGTATATGCTCTTTGTACTCTTTCATCTGTGGAAGCTTCCTCTATGCTTCCAAGGTAATCGTTATCAAAGTGGGGAGGAGATACCAGAGCGCTAACAGCTAATACCCAATATGAAGGGAAATAAATAACTATTGGACACCCAATAATTTTAAAGATTTTATTAAAATAAATTAAAAAGGATAAATAATAAATTGGTTATTTGTGCTAGTAATGTAATGTATTGGTTTAATAAATAAATAAAAGCGTACTACCTTTAGGTTTATTTAAATGAATCGGTATGTCTTGATGTGAGAATCAATAATCCACCTTTTTGGTTCAATAGATATCTATCTTATTCCAACTGTGTACTTCCCTTTTGGTGAGCTAAATAAATGTTAATGAACAATTCGTTAAGTGATCAAGAACAATTCTATTTTCTAAGAAAGCTATACAATACAATATTCGGTTGGCCAACCTTAAATTTTATGCTCTTACAGGCATAAAGAAAAATTAAAAAAACATTTAAAGAATGATGAATGTATGTAAACAACTTGTGCTTCTAAAAATTGTATTTTCTAAAAATTCCCTTAGAGGATTTCTCGGTCTTGTAATAAAAAAGATATTGGTCCCTTTTCTTCTTTTCAAATCTCTATGGTAAAGAAGAAAAGGGACCAAGATTACAGGTCTGAAGATTGCGCACAGTTTTCCACCGGAGGGATTTACAGCTTGCTTAAGATCCACATGAAAGAAGATAAAGATTAGAAATGTATCACTGCAAACAAGTGCACTTGTTAGGACCATAGAGACATTGTGACTTTGCTAACCTAAATCAGACCGGTCGCATTAACACATATTGCTTCATAATCCTATTACCAACACTTTAGTTATAACACAAAGTTGCTATTATTGTACCAAATGCGCAGTACAAAGTTACTTTTTTATATGCATAAGGTACCTTTTTTATTAAAAGACCGAGAAATCCTCTAAGGGAATTTTTAGAAAGTACAATTTTTAGAAGCACAAGTTGTTTACATACATTCATCATTTTTTAAATGTTTTTTTTTATTTTTCTTTATGCCCGTAAGAGCATAAAATTTAAGGTTGGCCAACCGAATATTGTATTGTATAGCTTTCTTAGAAAATAGAATTGTTCTTGATCACTTAAAGAAATGTTCATTAACCAAAAGGGAACTACACAGTTGGAATAAGATAGATATCTATTGAACCAAAAAGGTGGATTATTGATTCTCACATCAAGACATACCGATTCATTTAAATAAACCTAAAGGTGGTACTCTTTTATTTATTTATTAAACCAATACATTACATTACTAGCACAAATAACCAATTTATAATTTATCCTTTTTAATTTAATTTAATAAAATCTTTAAAATTATTGGGTGTCCAATAGTTATTTATTTCCCTTCATAATGGGTATTAGCTGTTAGCGCTCTGTTATCTCCTCCCCACTTTGTTATATCAGCTGGAGAGTTTAAAATATATAGGAAATTGCCCCTTTACAAATGTTTTTGTATATGAAATATCTGAATCTGCTCATTTGAAATCACAACCCAATAAAATTGGTTGAGCTTGCAGGGAGAGCAGTGTTCATTTGCTCATCTCTCTGACAATTACTTAAAGTAATGGTAAAATTGACTAACCTGCACACAAGCATTTACATAAATGCTAAATTTAAACCTAAGGTCCATTCATTCATTGTATATATTTTTGCATATTAAAAGGGTTATTACCTATCTATCCTGTATATTAATTTCCTTGTTCCTTTGACTATCTCCAAAATGGCTTTTTCTTTCATGTAATTAGCAAGAGTCCATGAGCTAGTGACGTATGGGATATACATTCCTACCAAGAGGGGCAAAGTTTCCCAAACCTCAAAATGCCTATAAATACACCCCTCACCACACCCACAATTCAGTTTTACAAACTTTGCCTCCGATGGAGGTGGTGAAGTAAGTTTGTGCTAGATTCTACGTTGATATGCGCTCCGCAGCAAGTTGGAGCCCGGTTTTCCTCTCAGCATGCAGTGAATGTCAGAGGGATGTGAGGAGAGTATTGCCTATTTGAATGCAGTGATCTCCTTCTACGGGGTCTATTTCATAGGTTCTCTGTTATCGGTCGTAGAGATTCATCTCTTACCTCCCTTTTCAGATCGACGATATACTCTTATATATACCATTACCTCTGCTGATTCTCGTTTCAGTACTGGTTTGGCTTTCTACAAACATGTAGATGAGTGTCCTGGGGTAAGTAAATCTTATTTTCTGTGACACTCTAAGCTATGGTTGGGCACTTTGTTTATAAAGTTCTAAATATATGTATTCAAACATTTATTTGCCTTGACTCAGAATGTTCAACTTTCCTTATTTTCAGACAGTCAGTTTCATATTTGGGATAATGCATTTGTTTCAATCATTTTTTCTTACCTTCAAAAATTTGACTCTTCCCTGTGGGCTGTTAGGCTCGCGGGGGCTGAAAATGCTTCATTTTATTGCGTCATTCTTGGCGCGGACTTTTTTGGCGCAAAAAATTTGTTTCCGTTTCCGGCGTCATACGTGTCGCCGGAAGTTGCATCATTTTTTTACGTTATTTTGCGCCAAAAATGTCGGCGTTCCGGATGTGGCGTCATTTTGGCGCCAAAAAGCATTTAGGCGCCAAATAATGTGGGCGTCTTATTGGCGCGAAAAATATGGGCGTCGCTTTTGTCTCCACATTATTTAAGTCTCATTTTTCATTGCTTCTGGTTGCTAGAAGCTTGTTCTTTGGCATTTTTTCCCATTCCTGAAACTGTCATTTAAGGAATTTGATCAATTTTGCTTTATATATATGTTGTTTTTTCTCTTACATATTGCAAGATGTCTCACGTTGCATCTGAGTCAGAAGATACTACAGGAAAATCGCTGTCTAGTGCTGGATCTACCAAAGCTAAGTGTATCTGCTGTAAACTTTTGGTAGCTATTCCTCCAGCTGTTGTTTCTATCGATTGTCATGACAAACTTGTTAAAGCAGATAATATTTCCTTTAGTAAAGTACCATTGCCTGTTGCAGTTCCTTCAACATCTAAGGTGCAGAATGTTCCTGATAATATAAGAGATTTTGTTTCTGAATCCATAAAGAAGGCTATGTCTGTTATTTCTCCTTCTAGTAAACGTAAAAAATCTTTTAAAACTTCTCTCCCTACAGATGAATTTTTAAATGAACATCATCATTCTGATTCTGATGACTCTTCTGGTTCAGAGGATTCTGTCTCAGAGGTTGATGCTGATAAATCTTCATATTTATTTAAAATGGAATTTATTCGTTCTTTACTTAAAGAAGTACTAATTGCTTTAGAAATAGAGGATTCTGGTCCTCTTGATACTAATTCTAAACGTTTGGATAAGGTATTTAAAGCTCCTGTGGTTATTCCAGAAGTTTTTCCTGTTCCTAATGCTATTTCAGCAGTAATTTCCAAAGAATGGGATAAATTGGGTAATTCATTTACTCCTTCTAAACGTTTTAAGCGATTATATCCTGTGCCGTCTGACAGATTAGAATTTTGGGACAAAATCCCTAAAGTTGATGGGGCTATTTCTACCCTTGCTAAACGTACTACTATTCCTACGTCAGATGGTACTTCGTTTAAGGATCCTTTAGATAGGAAAATTGAATCCTTTCTAAGAAAAGCTTATCTGTGTTCAGGTAATCTTCTTAGACCTGCTATATCTTTGGCTGATGTTGCTGCAGCTTCAACTTTCTGGTTGGAAACTTTAGCGCAACAAGTAACACATCATGATTCTCATGATATTATTATTCTTCTACAGCATGCTAATAATTTTATCTGTGATGCCATTTTTGATATTATCAGAGTTGATGTCAGGTTTATGTCTCTAGCTATTTTAGCTAGAAGAGCTTTATGGCTTAAAACTTGGAATGCTGATATGGCTTCTAAATCAACTTTACTTTCCATTTCTTTCCAGGGTAACAAATTATTTGGTTCTCAGTTGGATTCCATTATTTCAACTGTTACTGGTGGGAAAGGAACTTTTTTACCACAGGATAAAAAATCTAAAGGTAAAAGCAGGGCTAATAATCGTTTTCGTTCCTTTCGTTTCAACAAAGAACAAAAGCCTGATCCTTCATCCTCAGGAGCAGTTTCAGTTTGGAAACCATCTCCAGTCTGGAATAAATCCAAGCCAGCTAGAAAGGCAAAGCCTGCTTCTAAGTCCACATGAAGGTGCGGCCCTCATTCCAGCTCAGCTGGTAGGGGGCAGGTTACGTTTTTTCAAGGAAATTTGGATCAATTCTGTTCACAATCTTTGGATTCAGAGCATTGTTTCAGAAGGGTACAGAATTGGTTTCAAGATGAGACCTCCTGCAAAGAGATTTTTTCTTTCCCGTGTCCCAGTAAATCCAGTAAAAGCTCAAGCATTTCTGAAATGTGTTTCAGATCTAGAGTTGACTGGAGTAATTATGCCAGTTCCAGTTCTGGAACAGGGGATGGGGTTTTATTCAAAGCTCTTCATTGTACCAAAGAAGGAGAATTCCTTCAGACCAGTTCTGGATCTAAAAATATTGAATCGTTATGTAAGAATACCAACGTTCAAGATGGTAACTGTAAGGACTATCTTGCCTTTTGTTCAGTAAGGGAATTATATGTCCACAATAGATTTACAGGATGCATATCTGCATATTCCGATTCATCCAGATCATTATCAGTTCCTGAGATTCTTTTTTCTGGACAAGCATTACCAGTTTGTGGCTCTGCCGTTTGGCCTAGCTACAGCTCCAAGAATTTTTACAAAGGTTTTCGGTGCCCTTCTGTCTGTAATCAGAGAACAGGGTATTGTGGTATTTCCTTATTTGGACGATATCTTGGTACTTGCTCAGTCTTTACATTTAGCAGAATCTCATACGAATCGACTTGTGTTGTTTCTTCAAGATCATGGTTGGAGGATCAATTTACCAAAAAGTTCTTTGATTCCTCAGACAAGGGTAACCTTTCTGGGTTTCCAGATGGATTCAGTGTCCATGACTCTGTCTTTAACAGACAAGAGACGTCTAAAATTGATTGCAGCTTGTCGAAACCTTCAGTCACAATCATTCCCTTCGGTAGCCTTATGCATGGAAATTCTAGGTCTTATGACTGCTGCATCGGACGCGATCCCCTTTGCTCGTTTTCACATGCGACCTCTTCAGCTCTGTATGCTGAAGCAATGGTGCAAGGATTACACGAAGATATCTCAATTAATATCTTTAAAACCGATTGTTCGACACTCTCTAACATGGTGGACAGATCACCATCGTTTAATTCAGGGGGCTTCTTTTGTGCTTCCGACCTGGACTGTAATTTCAACAGATGCAAGTCTCACAGGTTGGGGAGCTGTGTGGGGATCTCTGACGGCACAAGGAGTTTGGGAATCTCAGGAGGTGAGATTACCGATTAATATTTTGGAACTCCGTGCAATTTTCAGAGCTCTTCAGTTTTGGCCTCTTCTGAAGAGAGAATCGTTCATTTGTTTTCAGACAGACAATGTCACAACTGTGGCATACATCAATCATCAAGGAGGGACTCACAGTCCTCTGGCTATGAAAGAAGTATCTCGAATTTTGGTTTGGGCGGAATCCAGCTCCTGTCTAATCTCTGCGGTTCATATCCCAGGTATAGACAATTGGGAAGCGGATTATCTCAGTCGCCAAACGTTGCATCCGGGCGAATGGTCTCTTCACCCAGAGGTATTTCTTCAGATTGTTCAAATGTGGGAACTTCCAGAAATAGATCTGATGGCTTCCCTTCTAAACAAGAAACTTCCCAGGTATCTGTCCAGATCCCGGGATCCTCAGGCGGAGGCAGTGGATGCATTATCACTTCCTTGGAAGTATCATCCTACCTATATCTTTCCGCCTCTAGTTCTTCTTCCAAGAGTAATCTCCAAGATTCTGAAGGAATGCTCGTTTGTTCTGCTGGTAGCTCCGGCATGGCCTCACAGGTTTTGGTATGCGGATCTTGTCCGGATGGCCTCTTGCCAACCGTGGACTCTTCCGTTAAGACCAGACCTTCTGTCACAAGGTCCTTTTTTCCATCAGGATCTGAAATCCTTAAATTTAAAGGTATGGAGATTGAACGCTTGATTCTTGGTCAAAGAGGTTTCTCTGACTCTGTGATTAATACTATGTTACAGGCTCGTAAATCTGTATCTCGAGAGATATATTATAGAGTCTGGAAGACTTATATTTCTTGGTGTCTTTCTCATCATTTTTCTTGGCATTCTTTTAGAATACCGAGAATTTTACAGTTTCTTCAGGATGGTTTAGATAAGGGTTTGTCCGCAAGTTCTTTGAAAGGACAAATCTCTGCTCTTTCTGTTCTTTTTCACAGAAAGATTGCTATTCTTCCTGATATTCATTGTTTTGTACAAGCTTTGGTTCGTATAAAACCTGTTATTAAGTCAATTTCTCCTCCTTGGAGTTTGAATTTGGTTCTGGGAGCTCTTCAAGCTCCTCCGTTTGAACCTATGCATTCATTGGACATTAAATTACTTTCTTGGAAAGTTTTGTTCCTTTTGGCCATCTCTTCTGCCAGAAGAGTTTCTGAATTATCTGCTCTTTCTTGTGAGTCTCCTTTTCTGATTTTTCATCAGGATAAGGCGGTGTTGCGAACTTCTTTTGAATTTTTACCTAAAGTTGTGAATTCCAACAACATTAGTAGAGAAATTGTGGTTCCTTCATTATGTCCTAATCCTAAGAATTCTAAGGAGAAATCGTTGCATTCTTTGGATGTTGTTAGAGCTTTGAAATATTATGTTGAAGCTACGAAATCTTTCCATAAGACTTCTAGTTTATTTGTTATCTTTTCCGGTTCTAGAAAAGGCCAGAAAGCTTCTGCCATTTCTTTGGCATCTTGGTTGAAATCTTTAATTCATCTTGCCTATGTTGAGTCGGGTAAAACTCCGCCTCAAAGAATTACAGCTCATTCTACTAGGTCAGTTTCTACTTCCTGGGCGTTTAGGAATGAAGCTTCGGTTGACCAGATTTGCAAAGCAGCAACTTGGTCCTCTTTGCATACTTTTACTAAATTCTACCATTTTGATGTATTTTCTTCTTCTGAAGCAGTTTTTGGTAGAAAAGTACTTCAGGCAGCGGTTTCAGTTTGAATCTTCTGCTTATGTTTTTCATTAAACTTTATTTTTGGGTGTGGATTATTTTCAGCAGGAATTGGCTGTCTTTATTTTATCCCTCCCTCTCTAGTGACTCTTGTGTGGAAAGATCCACATCTTGGGTAGTCATTATCCCATACGTCACTAGCTCATGGACTCTTGCTAATTACATGAAAGAAAACATAATTTATGTAAGAACTTACCTGATAAATTCATTTCTTTCATATTAGCAAGAGTCCATGAGGCCCGCCCTTTTTTTGTGGTGGTTATGATTTTTGTATAAAGCACAATTATTCCAATTCCTTATTTTATATGCTTTCGCACTTTTTTATCACCCCACTTCTTGGCTATTCGTTAAACTGAATTGTGGGTGTGGTGAGGGGTGTATTTATAGGCATTTTGAGGTTTGGGAAACTTTGCCCCTCCTGGTAGGAATGTATATTCCATACGTCACTAGCTCATGGACTCTTGCTAATATGAAAGAAATGAATTTATCAGGTAAGTTCTTACATAAATTATGTTTTTTTATTAGCGATATCCAATTGAGATGTGTGCCAATCGGCATTAAATAAAAAAGCAAATACGCTCCATTGTTGAACTGCACATGCACTTGTTACTTAATCAGCTCGCTGACTATGTGTCTGTTTAGTCTCGCGCATGCACTATCTGCATATAAGGGAAATCCCTGCTTACGTCACAGAAAACCAAGACTCACTCGTAAGCAGCGAATTTTAGAAATATTGCAGCAGTTCTAAAACTGTATTAAAAGTAAGTTAAATCAATATTAAGGATATTATACCCTTAAAAAAGAAAGGGTTAAGACAGCGCTAAATATATAATAAAATAAACTAAACCAATTTTAGTAATTTTAAAATATTTAATATTAAACAATAGTATAATATTAAAAACAATAATTGATACTTGCAGTGGAAAAATCTTTAACAAGGTCATTTTTTGTTGCAAACTGCAATCTAAAGCGCAGAGTCACCGACCGGTGTGTCCTCCAAAACTACTACGCATTTCATTGAGAAATCAGGTGCCACCTGTTGAAGAGGATTTCTCATTGAAACGCGTAGTAGTTTTAGAGGTCACACTGGCCGGTGACTCTGTGCTTTAGATTTCAGTTTGCAATTTTGTTGTTTGCAACAAAAAATCACCTTTTTAAAGATTTTCCATTGTTTTTAATATTATACTATTGTTTAATATTAAATATTTTAAAACTACTAAAATTGGTTTTGTTTATTTTATTATATCTTTAGTGCTGTCTTAACCCTTTCTTTTTAGGGTATTGTATAACCTCTTTCATTATTGTTTATCAAGATAGCTGCAACCCTATAAGATATATCTAGATTATTGGTTATAGAGGTGTATATTTATTAGCGTTTTTTAAGTGAATTTATATTATAATTATTTTTTTATTCAGAATACTTTAGTCAACATTTGCCACCCAGTGGGTGCTCTCTTATAGGTACTTCCTATTGTAGTATTAAATCAATATTAAATGATTTCATTATAAGCCATCGATGACAATTATTCAATATGTTTACACGAAAGCACTAAACTTGATTTTTATTCGAAGTGCATATTCCCCTGCTAATTAAAATAGTTTTTGAAGTAAAATTGCTCCAAGTTTAGTCCAACAAAAAATTATAATTCCCGTTAGAAAGGGATATTCACCTAACTATAAATTTGTAAGATCAAACAATGTATTATGTAATTAAACCTTTTCTCTTGTAAGGTGTATCCAGTCCACGGATCATCCATTACTTGTGGGATATTCTCATTCTCCCAACAGGAAGTTGCAAGAGGACACCCACAGCAGAGCTGTTATATAGCTCCTCCCCTAACTGCCATATCCAGTCATTCTCTTGCAACTCTCAACACGCATGGAGGTAGTAAGTTTGAACCTCTTCATTCCATAGATATCAAACTTTTATCTTGGAAAGTTCTGTTTTTGGTAGCTATTTCCTCGGCTCCTAGAGTCTCCGAGTTATCTGCTTTACAATGTGATTCTCCTTATCTGATCTTCCATACGGATAAGGTAGTCCTGCGTACCAAACCTGGGTTTTTACCTAAGGTGGTATCTAACAAGAATATAAATCAATAGATTGTTGTTCCATCCTTGTGTCCTAATCCTTCTTCAAAGAAGGAACGTCTATTACACAATCTGGACGTGGTTCGTGCTTTAAAGTTTTACTTACAAGCTACTAAAGATTTTTGTCAAACATCTGCTTTGTTTGTTGTCTACTCTGGACAGAGGAGAGGTCAAAAGGCTTCCGCAACCTCTGTTTCTTTTTGGCTAAGAAGCATAATCCGCTTAGCCTATGAGACTGCTGGCCAGCAGCCTCCTGAAAGGATTACAGCTCATTCTACTAGAGCTGTGGCTTCCACTTGGGCCTTTAAAAATGAGGCTTCTGTTGAACAGATTTGCAAGGCGGCGACTTGGTCTTCACTTCATACTGTTTCAAAATTCTACAAATTTGATACTTTTGCTTCTTCGGAGGCTATTTTTGGGAGAAAGGTTTTACAGGCAGTGGTACCTTCAGTTTAAGTACCTGCCTTGTCCCTCCCTTCATCCGTGTACTTTAGCTTTGGTATTGGTATCCCACAAGTAATGGATGATCCATGGACTGGATACACCTTACAAGAGAAAACACAATTTATGCTTACCTGATAAATTTATTTCTCTTGTGGTGTATCCAGTCCACGGCCCGCCCTGTCATTTTAAGGCAGGTAATTTTTTCATTTAAAGTACAGTCACACTGCACCCTATGGTTTCTCCTTTCTCTGCGTGTTTTCGGTCGAATGACTGGATATGGCAGTTAGGGGAGGAGCTATATAACAGCTCTGCTGTGGGTGTCCTCTTGCAACTTCCTGTTGGGAATGAGAATATCCCGCAAGTAATGGATGATCCTTGGACTGGATACACCACAAGAGAAATAAATTTATCAGGTAAGCATAAATTGTGTTTTTTTAATATATTTTATTACTAATTAATTATTTAGTTCATAACTTATTCTAACATGCTCGTTATTACATGGAAATCACGCTGTCTAAATGCTGCAGCACACTCCATCATATTCGCTCCTGTCCGAACCTGAAGTAAACCATGAATCTTGTGATATGTTTACATTGGAGTGGATGAAGAGCTATTGCGCATGTGTGCCTTTGACAATCTTGGGAGCGCGCATTCTTTCCTATGTAGAGAGCAGGTGGGACCAATCTCTATGTGTCACACTACCTGCTACTGGGATTGTGATTAAGCAGAGGAATTAAACATATAATTATAAAAAATAAAAAAAATCTCAAAATGAATAATTAAAGTCAGCGCTTTATTTGTGGATATAAGGTCCTTTTCAAATATGTATAAAGCTGCCTAAACTAACCATCATTTTAAGTATTGAGATGTTTAGTATAGGTGGGGATACAAAAAGAAAAAAACATCTGTTTCAAATGACAAAACCAAGGTACGAAACAGTGCTTCTTTAGTAAAAAAAAATACATTAATTCAAAGTAAACATAAAGAGAAATGGATTGTGTTAAAAAAACAGCTAAGAACTTTCCTTTTTTCTTGCCAAATGAGCACTTAGAAATTCTTAGTGTAGAAGCTGCTTATAGGGACAGGAAACCCAAAAGTTAGAGACTACAATTTTAAACAACTTTCTACTGTACTTCTATTATCTAATTTGCTTCATTCTTTTGGTATCTTTTGTTGAAGGAGCAGCAGTGCACTACTGATTCCTAACTGAAAGCCAATAAAAAGAGGCATATGTGCAGCCACCAAATCCACAGCTTCTGAGTCTACCTAAGTATACTTTTCAACAAAGGATTCAAAGAAAATTAAACAAATTAAATAATATAAATTGGAAAGTTGTTTAAAACCACATGCTCTGTCTTAATCATGAAGGGAAAAATGGGGTTCTTATCCCTTTATGTTGGTTTCTGTCCTATTCTGAGCATAGGCAAGAAACTGATTTTCTGTTTCTCTATCATTCACTGAACAGTAAGCCAGCTCATGTTACTCTTGAAGATTTATGACATCAAGTTGTATATGCCTTTCTGTAGAGACCTTAGCACCCTTGTGGGCTGTGACATGAAATAATGGGCACTGCACAAAGTAAAAAAAATAAATAGGTATGTGCAATGATTTCTTTAAAGTATAATCTATTACTTAGTGCTTTTTTATTACAACAATAGAGCAGGAAAAAAAATTAAGAGACCACTGTAAAATTTTCAGTTTCTCTGGTTTTACTATTTATAGGTTTGTGTCTGAGTAAAATGAACATTTTTGTTTTATTCTATAAACTACAGACAACGTTTCTCCCAAATTACAAATTAAAATGTTGTCATTTAGAGCACTTATTTGCAGAAAATGACAACTGGTCAAAATAACAAAAATAAAATATAAATCTGCCTGATCCCAGGTCATCTGCCTGATCCATTTCAGCTTTGCCCAACACCTGGTCATCTAATGATTAGACAGAGACCTAGAGAGGCCTCACACCCACTGTGGAATTTGGTGGAGGATTGGAGATGATCTGGGGGTGCTTCAGCAAGGTTAGAATTGTGAGATTTATCTTTGTGAAGGTCACATGAATCAAGCGACGGACAAGGTTATTCTGGAAGAGAACTTGCTTCATTCTGCTCTGACAATACTCCCTGATTCTGATTATTGGTTCTTCCAGCAGGACAATGCTCCATGCCACACAGCCACGTCAATCAAGCTGTGGGCGGGAGACCATCATATCAAGACCCTGTCATGGCCAGCCCAATCTCTAGACACAAACTATATTGAAAACCTCTGGAATATGATCAAGAGTAAGATGGATGGTCACAAACCATCAAACAAAGCCGAGCTACTTTAATGTTTGGGCCAGGAGTGGCATAAAGTCACCCTACAGCAATGTGATACTGGTGGAGAGCAGCCAAGATGCATGAAAGCTGTGATTGAAAATCAGGGTTATTCCACCAAATATTGATTTTTGAACTCTTGCTAAGTTAACATTAGTATTGTGTTGTCTAAAAATGAATATGAACTTGTTTTCTTTGCATTATTCAAGGTCTGAAAATGCTACATCTTTCTGGTTACTTTGACCAAATATGAAAGAGCATGAACTAAATGAGGATTTTCAAAAGTCCTATAATAAAACAAAAGGTGAAATAGAGAAATTCGCGAAATTTATTTCAGAGAAAAAAAAGGAGCGCAAGATTGATAGAGACCTTAGTGATTACTCTAAACAAACTATTTACTCATGGGGGAAGAACGGCTGGGTTAGAATATGACATCTCAGATAGAGAGGGCGACAGCACAGATGCTGATACTTCTGACACAGAGAATAGACCAAAGACTATACTTAAAAATAGGATTCAACCCCACAAAAGTAATAACAGTACCATTGTCCCTTTAGGCGGAGAACCCGAAGGGGAAGGGGAAAACAGGCTCAGATCCAAAAGACAGGTACGCTTCAACAAGAAGCAAATACACATAAAGAAATAGAACCCAGTGAACTCAATATAATAAATTTATCAGAGAAAATACTGACTTATAATCAGATCTCAGTCCTCAAGAAAGGCCTAACATTCATACCGACTCCTCATTGAGTAAATTTGAAGCTATAAAAGATACACATTTATTTAAAATTCTTCTGAAAAAATACTTTTGTAATATAGAGGATCCATCCTTAGATAATGCTGATATGACCGCCATTGAGGATTTGATCACTCTACTAGAAGAAAATAATGGGGAAGATCTAGATAAAGAACAGAACAGTTGGCGACATATTCTAAAAAAGAAGTCACACTTTGTACCCCCTAATAGTACTTGCTCTAACGTCTTAACCTTCCTCATTTTGGTTTGTAATGATATACTGTCTACCCCCATTAATGAAAGCAAGGAGGTTGACAACCTTACTAAAGAGGAATATAATGCTTTACAATACCTACAACAGCTTAATGATGTCCAGATAAAGAGAAGTGACAAAGGGGGTAACATAGTAATTTGGCCTAATAATATGTACCAAGAAGAGGCCAAACGACAATTAGAGAAAGCCGACAATTATAAAATCTTATATAGTAACCCCACGGAAATGTTTCTGAGTAAATATAACAAAGGTTGCCACGTTTTATTTGCTTCCCAAAGTACATATAGTCTTTCGAAACCTCCAGGAAGACCTATAGTATCAGGTATAGGCTCCCTAACCGAAAAAGCAAGCAAATATGTGGATGCGAGACTCAGACCAATAGTTGAGTCTCTCACTTCCCACACGAGGGATACTATTCACATCTTGAACAAAATACAAGAAGTGGAAATGAACTCCGAGACTATCTTGGTTACATGTGATGTAGAGTCTCTCTACACTAGCATGCAAACTAACTTGGGTTGTAAAGCAATCTCCCATTTTTTAATCAAAGAACCAAGTATGTCCTTAGATCTAAAGGAATTTATTATTCAACTTCTGGAGTTTATACTAACTCATAACTTCTTTGTTTTTGCCGATAGGTTTTACCTACAAGTATGTGGGACAGCTATGGGCACCTCCTGTGCTCCCACATATGCTAATATATATCTGGGCTGGTGGGAAGAGACAATTGTGTTTCAGGAGACACTGAAACACTTTACTACACATGTATTCCACTGGTCCAGATATATAGACATATTCTTTGTGTAGAATGGTCCCCATAAATTACTGCTAGAATTTATTCAGGTACTGAATGTTAACCCCTTTGGACTGTATCTTACTTCGACATTGAGTCATGAAAAAGTGGACTTTCTTGACCTTACAATTGGTAGGGCTGGGAACCACTTGGTAACTGACATCTATAGAAAACCTACAGCAACCAATAATTTATTACTAGCTAGTAGTTCTCACCATCCATCCACTATTAAGGGATTACCGGTGGGGGAATACCTCAGTTTAAGGAGAAACTGTAGTACTATTGAAATAGTCAAAATAGCAGCATTGGATTTAAGAACCAGATGAATAAATTGAGGTTATTCTAAGAAATCTCTAGCCAGGCCATACAATAAGGCACTCACCAGAGACAGGAAATAATTGCTCACCCCTAAGGTCAAAAAGAAAGATAATACCTTATGATTTGTGACCACTTACTCAGCTAGTGGCCACATAGATGAAATTGTGAAAAAGCATTGGCACGTCCTCCAAGCGGATGAATCACTTAGACCCCTGATTCCAGATATACCTTCCTTTACCTTTAGACAAGCTAATAATATCAGTGACTCATTAACAAGAAGCCACTTTGATAGAAACTATAACAAAATTCCTCTATATAAAGGCTCTATTGCATGCGGTAACTGCAAAATATGCAAATATATGATCAAAAAACAAAAGATTTGGTAAAATATGGAAAATCAAGGATCATAGTAATTGTAAGAGCACCAATGTGATCTACTGTCTCTCCTGTAAATGTGATCTATATTACATAGGAACTACCACTAGATGCATTGGTACCCGTATGACGCAGGAGCATCTGAGCAATATAAGAACAGCCCATAAAGATGTAGAAAAGGGTAAGAAAATCTCGAGTGTGGCCAAACATTTTCTACAATTTCATAATGGGAACCCAAAAGATTTCAAATGCTGGGAGCTTGAGAAATTAAGTCCTGGAATTAGAGGGGGAGCAACAGAACAGAGACTCTTAAAAATGGAAACTAAATGGATATTTAATCTCAATACAGTAATGCCTTATGGGATCAATGAGAATAACAATTACTGGGTATACCTTTAATTGTTATCAGTAAATTGAATTACCTGTCATACTTAGCACCAAGTACTCATAGAATTTGATTTTTCTGTGGTGCTCTAAATTTACGCATAATTGTTATAACAGGTTTAAATCAATACATTAATTAATTACTAGAATTTAGCAAGGTCACTAAGATCATTAGTGATCACTCATTCACTATGTATATAAAGAGAATACCTAGATATACTTAACACTGTCTCTTACTCTTGCGGTAATCACCTGACCAGAAATAACAGAGGCCCTCATGGAGATAATACTCTGCTGTAACTTATAGATAAATACGGTTGATAAGCATGATATTAAACTATGACAGTGTCGCAATGGCTATAAGACCGTACTGTGAATTCATCATTAAGGTTTCTCATAAATAATGACAGATATAAAATAGTATGTGATCTTTTTCCACTACTTAACTATACTATCACTTAATCACTCATAGTGTACCTTGTATAATCTAGTATTTTAGCTCGTATTATCATCCCCTTCTGTATAAGGTATCACAGTATAAAGAGCCCTTTGAGATGTGAATACCAAACAAACTGTAATGAATAACGAATGCAGTTTAAGTAATTACTTTTCTGACCATCTATTTAGTCGAGCCTACCGCTCAAGACTATCCGATCATGTCATTAATATAAGGAATATTGTAGTGTCCGGATTATTATTCACTCACAAAGTTAGCCAGCCAATCATATACAATGTACTTCAGTTACGCCCCACCAGGATGACGAGCATGAAGGGGTGTGTGAGGAAAGTGGTGGACGATTGGTTAGCGGACTGACAGATTATTACTCACAAAGGTAGCCAACCAGTCATATACAATGCACTTCAGTGATGCCCCACCACGATGACGAGCATGAAGGGGCGTGTGAGAAAAGTGGTTGATGATTGGTTAACGGACTACCGTGATTACTTATAAACCCCCCTTATATGTTAACTTTGGCTTGTTCATTTTACACTGATACACAACTCCTGTCACCTGAAGCCGACGCTTCCTGTTATCGGCCAGGAAACATGGGAGTGACAAAAGGCTTTTTACGGGAAAGGGTATGCTTTGTGGAGTACAGATTCTCTCTCTGTTTTTTAACTATTATCAATAAAATTTAGTTTTATGCCTTGATTAGGATCACGTAGGTGGGTTGAGTGCTAACAGACCTTTTTTTCTCTCTTTTCTGTTTATAATATTTTGACCAGTTGTCATATTCTGCAAATAAATTATCTAAATGACAGTGTTTTGTTTGCTCAAACACATTACTATAAATATTAAAACCAGAGAAACTTAGTGCTGCACTATCCTCATAATCATTTGTTACACATGAAGTTATATATTGTGCTTATTGCCTCCCTTAGTCCTGCATTATTCTCATATTCATTTGTTACACATGAAGTTACATATTGTGCTTATTGCCTCCCTTAGTCATGCACTATCCTCATATTCATTTGTTACACATGAAGTTACATATTGTGCTTATTGCCTCCCTTAGTCCTGCATTATCCTCATATTCATTTGTTACACATGACGTTACATATTGTGCTTATTGCCTCCCTTAGTGCTGCACTATCCTCATAATCATTTGTTGCACATGAAGTTACATATTGTGCTTATTGCCTCCCTTAGTCCTGCACTATCCTCGTATTCATTTGTTACACATGAAGTTACATATTGTGCTTATTGCCTCCCTTAGTCCTGCACTATCCTCATAATCATTTGTTACACATGAAGTTACATATTGTGCTTATTGCCTCCCTTAGTCCTGCACTATCCTCATATTCATTTGTTACACATGAAGTTACATATTGTGCTTATTGCCTCCCTTAGTCCTGCACTATCCTCATAATCATTTGTTACACATGAAGTTACATATTGTGCTTATTGCCTCCCTTAGTCCTGCATTATCCTCATATTCATTTGTTACACATGAAGTTACATATTGTGCTTATTGCCTCCCTTAGTCCTGCACTATCCTCATAATTATTTGTTACACATGAAGTTACAAATTGTGCTTATTGCCTCCCTTAGTCCTGCACTATCCTCATATTCATTTGTTACACATGAAGTTACGTATTGTGCTTATTGCCTCCCTTAGTCCTGCACTATCCTCATAATTATTTGTTACACATGAGGTTACATATTGTGCTTATTGCCTCCCTTAGTCCTGCACTATCCTCATAATTATTTGTTACACATGAAGTTACATGTTGTGCTTATTGCCTCCCTTAGTCCTGCATTATCCTCATATTCATTTGTTACACATCAAGTTACATATTGTGCTTATTGCCTCCCTTAGTCCTGCATTATCCTCATATTCATTTGTTACACATGAAGTTACATATTGTGCTTATTGCCTCCCTTAGTGCTGCATTATCCTCATATTTATTTGTTACACATGACGTTATATATTGTGCTTAGTGCCTCCCTTAGTCCTGCATTATCCTCATATTCATTTGTTGCACATGAAGTTACATATTGTGCTTATTGCCTCCCTTAGTCCTGCACTATCCTCATATTCATTTGTTACACATGAAGTTACATATTGTGCTTATTGCCTCCCTTAGTTCTGCATTATCCTCATATTCATTTGTTACACATGAAGTTACATATTGTGCTTATTGCCTCCCTTAGTCCTGCATTATCCTCATATTCATTTGTTACACATCAAGTTACATATTGTGCTTATTGCCTCCCTTAGTGCTGCATTATCCTCATATTCATTTGTTATACTATCCTCATATTCATTTGTTACACATGAAGTTACATATTGTGCTTATTGCCTCCCTTAGTCCTGCACTATCCTCATATTCATTTGTTACACATGAAGTTACATATTGTGCTTATTGCCTCCCTTAGTCCTGCACTATCCTCATATTAATTTGCTACATGTGAAGTTACATATTGTGCTTATTGCCTCCCTTAGTCCTGCACTATCCTCATATTCATTTGTTACACATGAAGTTACATATTGTGCTTATTGCCTCCCTTAGTCCTGCACTATCCTCATATTCATTTTCTTCACATTAAGTTACATATTGTGCTTATTGCCTCCCATAGTGCTGCACTATCCTCATATTCATTTGCTACACATGAAGTTACATATTGTGCTTATTGCCTCCCTTAGTCCTGCACTATCCTCATATTCATTTGTTACACATGAAGTTACATATTGTGCTTATTGCCTCCCTTAGTCCTGCACTATCCTCATATTAATTTGCTACACATGAAATTACATATTGTGCTTATTGCCTCCCTTAGTGCTGCACTATCCTCATATTCATTTGTTACATGTGAAGTTACATATTGTGCTTATTGCCTCCCTTAGTCCTGCACTATCCTCATATTCATTTGTTACACATGAAGTTACATATTGTGCTTATTTCCTCCCTTAGTCCTGCACTATCCTCATATTCATTTGTTACACATGAAGTTACATATTGTGCTTATTGCCTCCCTTAGTCCTGCACTATCCTCATATTAATTTGCTACACGTGAAGTTACATATTGTGCTTATTGCCTCCCTTAGTCCTGCACTATCCTCATATTCATTTGTTACACATGAAGTTACATATTGTGCTTATTGCCTCCCTTAGTCCTGCACTATCCTCATATTCATTTGTTACACATGAAGTTACATATTGTGCTTATTGCCTCCCTTAGTCCTGCACTATCCTCATATTCATTTGCTACACATGAAGTTACATATTGTGCTTATTGCCTCCCTTAGTCCTGCACTATCCTCATATTCATTTGCTACACATGAAGTTACATATTGTGCTTATTGCCTCCCTTAGTGCTTCATTATCCTCATATTCATTTGCTACATATGAAGTTACATATTGTGCTTATTGCCTCCCTTAGTGCTGCACTATCCTCATATTAATTTGTTACACATGAAGTTACATATTGTGCTTATTGCCTCCCTTAGTCCTGCATTATCCTCATATTCATTTGTTACACATGAAGTTACATATTGTGCTTATTGCCTCCCTTTGTCCTGCATTATCCTCATATTCATTTGTTACACTTGAAGTTACATATTGTGCTTATTGCCTCCCTTAGTCCTGCACTATCCTCATAATTATTTGCTACACATGAAGTTACATATTGTGCTTATTGCCTCCCTTAGTGCTGCACTATCCTCATATTCATTTGCTACACATGAAGTTACATATTGTGCTTATTGCCTCCCTTAGTCCTGCATTATCCTAATATTCATTTGCTACACATGAAGTTACATATTGTGCTTATTGCCTCCCTTAGTCCTGCATTATCCTCATATTCATTTGCTACACATGAAGTTACATATTGTGCTTATTGCCTCCCTTAGTCCTGCACTATCCTCATATTCATTTGTTACACATGAAGTTACGTATTGTGCTTATTGCCTCCCTTAGTCCTGCACTATCCTCATAATTATTTGTTACACATGAGGTTACATATTGTGCTTATTGCCTCCCTTAGTCCTGCACTATCCTCATAATTATTTGTTACACATGAAGTTACATGTTGTGCTTATTGCCTCCCTTAGTCCTGCATTATCCTCATATTCATTTGTTACACATCAAGTTACATATTGTGCTTATTGCCTCCCTTAGTCCTGCATTATCCTCATATTCATTTGTTACACATGGTTACATATTGTGCTTATTGCCTCCCTTAGTGCTGCATTATCCTCATATTTATTTGTTACACATGACGTTATATATTGTGCTTAGTGCCTCCCTTAGTCCTGCACTATCCTCATAATTATTTGTTGCACATGAAGTTACATATTGTGCTTATTGCCTCCCTTAGTCCTGCACTATCCTCATATTCATTTGTTACACATGAAGTTACATATTGTGCTTATTGCCTCCCTTAGTTCTGCATTATCCTCATATTCATTTGTTACACATGAAGTTACATATTGTGCTTATTGCTTCCCTTAGTCCTGCATTATCCTCATATTCATTTGTTACACATCAAGTTACATATTGTGCTTATTGCCTCCCTTAGTGCTGCATTATCCTCATATTCATTTGTTATACTATCCTCATATTCATTTGTTACACATGAAGTTACATATTGTGCTTATTGCCTCCCTTAGTCCTGCACTATCCTCATATTCATTTGTTACACATGAAGTTACATATTGTGCTTATTGCCTCCCTTAGTCCTGCACTATCCTCATATTAATTTGCTACACGTGAAGTTACATATTGTGCTTATTGCCTCCCTTAGTCCTGCACTATCCTCATATTCATTTGTTACACATGAAGTTACATATTGTTCTTATTGCCTCCCTTAGTCCTGCACTATCCTCATATTCATTTTCTTCACATTAAGTTACATATTGTGCTTATTGCCTCCCTTAGACCTGCACTATCCTCATATTCATTTGTTACACATGAAGTTACATATTGTGCTTATTGCCTCCCTTAGTCCTGCACTATCCTCATATTCATTTTCTTCACATTAAGTTACATATTGTGCTTATTGCCTCCCATAGTGCTGCACTATCCTCATATTCATTTGCTACACATGAAGTTACATATTGTGCTTATTGCCTCCCTTAGTCCTGCACTATCCTCATATTCATTTGTTACACATGAAGTTACATATTGTGCTTATTGCCTCCCTTAGTCCTGCACTATCCTCATATTAATTTGCTACACATGAAATTACATATTGTGCTTATTGCCTCCCTTAGTGCTGCACTATCCTCATATTCATTTGTTACATGTGAAGTTACATATTGTGCTTATTGCCTCCCTTAGTCCTGCACTATCCTCATATTCATTTGTTACACATGAAGTTACATATTGTGCTTATTTCCTCCCTTAGTCCTGCACTATCCTCATATTCATTTGTTACACATGAAGTTACATATTGTGCTTATTGCCTCCCTTAGTCCTGCACTATCCTCATATTAATTTGCTACACGTGAAGTTACATATTGTGCTTATTGCCTCCCTTAGTCCTGCACTATCCTCATATTCATTTGTTACACATGAAGTTACATATTGTGCTTATTGCCTCCCTTAGTCCTGCACTATCCTCATATTCATTTGTTACACATGAAGTTACATATTGTGCTTATTGCCTCCCTTAGTCCTGCACTATCCTCATATTCATTTGCTACACATGAAGTTACATATTGTGCTTATTGCCTCCCTTAGTCCTGCACTATCCTCATATTCATTTGCTACACATGAAGTTACATATTGTGCTTATTGCCTCCCTTAGTGCTTCATTATCCTCATATTCATTTGCTACATATGAAGTTACATATTGTGCTTATTGCCTCCCTTAGTGCTGCACTATCCTCATATTAATTTGTTACACATGAAGTTACATATTGTGCTTATTGCCTCCCTTAGTCCTGCATTATCCTCATATTCATTTGTTACACATGAAGTTACATATTGTGCTTATTGCCTCCCTTTGTCCTGCATTATCCTCATATTCATTTGTTACACTTGAAGTTACATATTGTGCTTATTGCCTCCCTTAGTCCTGCACTATCCTCATAATTATTTGCTACACATGAAGTTACATATTGTGCTTATTGCCTCCCTTAGTGCTGCACTATCCTCATATTCATTTGCTACACATGAAGTTACATATTGTGCTTATTGCCTCCCTTAGTCCTGCATTATCCTAATATTCATTTGCTACACATGAAGTTACATATTGTGCTTATTGCCTCCCTTAGTCCTGCATTATCCTCATATTCATTTGCTACACATGAAGTTACATATTGTGCTTATTGCCTCCCTTAGTCCTGCACTATCCTCATATTCATTTGTTACACATGAAGTTACGTATTGTGCTTATTGCCTCCCTTAGTCCTGCACTATCCTCATAATTATTTGTTACACATGAGGTTACATATTGTGCTTATTGCCTCCCTTAGTCCTGCACTATCCTCATAATTATTTGTTACACATGAAGTTACATGTTGTGCTTATTGCCTCCCTTAGTCCTGCATTATCCTCATATTCATTTGTTACACATCAAGTTACATATTGTGCTTATTGCCTCCCTTAGTCCTGCATTATCCTCATATTCATTTGTTACACATGGTTACATATTGTGCTTATTGCCTCCCTTAGTGCTGCATTATCCTCATATTTATTTGTTACACATGACGTTATATATTGTGCTTAGTGCCTCCCTTAGTCCTGCACTATCCTCATAATTATTTGTTGCACATGAAGTTACATATTGTGCTTATTGCCTCCCTTAGTCCTGCACTATCCTCATATTCATTTGTTACACATGAAGTTACATATTGTGCTTATTGCCTCCCTTAGTTCTGCATTATCCTCATATTCATTTGTTACACATGAAGTTACATATTGTGCTTATTGCTTCCCTTAGTCCTGCATTATCCTCATATTCATTTGTTACACATCAAGTTACATATTGTGCTTATTGCCTCCCTTAGTGCTGCATTATCCTCATATTCATTTGTTATACTATCCTCATATTCATTTGTTACACATGAAGTTACATATTGTGCTTATTGCCTCCCTTAGTCCTGCACTATCCTCATATTCATTTGTTACACATGAAGTTACATATTGTGCTTATTGCCTCCCTTAGTCCTGCACTATCCTCATATTAATTTGCTACACGTGAAGTTACATATTGTGCTTATTGCCTCCCTTAGTCCTGCACTATCCTCATATTCATTTGTTACACATGAAGTTACATATTGTTCTTATTGCCTCCCTTAGTCCTGCACTATCCTCATATTCATTTTCTTCACATTAAGTTACATATTGTGCTTATTGCCTCCCATAGTGCTGCACTATCCTCATATTCATTTGCTACACATGAAGTTACATATTGTGCTTATTGCCTCCCTTAGTCCTGCACTATCCTCATATTCATTTGTTACACATGAAGTTACATATTGTGCTTATTGCCTCCCTTAGTCCTGCACTATCCTCATATTAATTTGCTACACATGAAATTACATATTGTGCTTATTGCCTCCCTTAGTGCTGCACTATCCTCATATTCATTTGTTACACATGAAGTTACATATTGTGCTTATTGCCTCCCTTAGTCCTGCACTATCCTCATATTCATTTGTTACACATGAAGTTACATATTGTGCTTATTGCCTCCCTTAGTCCTGCACTATCCTCATATTAATTTGCTACACGTGAAGTTACATATTGTGCTTATTGCCTCCCTTAGTCCTGCACTATCCTCATATTCATTTGTTACACATTAAGTTACATATTGTGCTTATTGCCTCCCATAGTGCTGCACTATCCTCATATTAATTTGCTACACGTGAAGTTACATATTGTGCTTATTGCCTCCCTTAGTCCTGCACTATCCTCATATTCATTTTCTTCACATTAAGTTACATATTGTGCTTATTGCCTCCCATAGTGCTGCACTATCCTCATATTCATTTGCTACACATGAAGTTACATATTGTGCTTATTGCCTCCCTTAGTCCTGCACTATCCTCATATTCATTTGCTACATGTGAAGTTACATATTGTGCTTATTGCCTCCCTTAGTCCTGCACTATCCTCATATTCATTTGTTACACATGAAGTTACATATTGTGCTTATTGCCTCCCTTAGTCCTGCACTATCCTCATATTCATTTGTTACAGATGAAGTTACATATTGTGCTTATTGCCTCCCTTAGTCCTGCACTATCCTCATATTCATTTGCTACACATGAAGTTACATATTGTGCTTATTGCCTCCCTTAGTCCTGCACTATCCTCATATTCATTTGCTACACATGAAGTTACATATTGTGCTTATTGCCTCCCTTAGTGCTTCATTATCCTCATATTCATTTGCTACATATGAAGTTACATATTGTGCTTATTGCCTCCCTTAGTGCTGCACTATCCTCATATTAATTTGTTACACATGAAGTTACATATTGTGCTTATTGCATCCCTTAGTCCTGCATTATCCTCATATTCATTTGTTACACATGAAGTTACATATTGTGCTTATTGCCTCCCTTTGTCCTGCATTATCCTCATATTCATTTGTTACACTTGAAGTTACATATTGTGCTTATTGCCTCCCTTAGTCCTGCACTATCCTCATAATTATTTGCTACACATGAAGTTACATATTGTGCTTATTGCCTCCCTTAGTGCTGCACTTTCCTCATATTCATTTGCTACACATGAAGTTACATATTGTGCTTATTGCCTCCCTTAGTCCTGCATTATCCTAATATTCATTTGCTACACATGAAGTTACATATTGTGCTTATTGTCTCCCTTAATGCTGCACTATCCTCATATTCATTTGCTACACATGAAGTTACATATTGTGCTTATTGCCTCCCTTAGTCCTGCATTATCCTCATATTCATTTGTTACACATGAAGTTACATATTGTGCTTATTGCCTCCCTTAGTGCTGCATTATCCTCATATTCATTTGTTATACTATCCTCATATTCATTTGTTACACATGAAGTTACATATTGTGCTTATTGCCTCCCTTAGTCCTGCACTATCCTCATATTCATTTGTTACACATGAAGTTACATATTGTGCTTATTGCCTCCCTTAGTCCTGCACTATCCTCATATTAATTTGCTACACGTGAAGTTACATATTGTGCTTATTGCCTCCCTTAGTCCTGCACTATCCTCATATTCATTTGTTACACATGAAGTTACATATTGTGCTTATTGCCTCCCTTAGTCCTGCACTATCCTCATATTCATTTTCTTCACATTAATTTACATATTGTGCTTATTGCCTCCCATAGTGCTGCACTATCCTCATATTCATTTGCTACACATGAAGTTACATATTGTGCTTATTGCCTCCCTTAGTCCTGCACTATCCTCATATTCATTTGTTACACATGAAGTTACATATTGTGCTTATTGCCTCCCTTAGTCCTGCACTATCCTCATATTAATTTCCTACACATGAAATTACATATTGTGCTTATTGCCTCCCTTAGTGCTGCACTATCCTCATATTCATTTGTTACACATGAAGTTACATATTGTGCTTATTGCCTCCCTTAGTCCTGCACTATCCTCATATTAATTTGCTACACGTGAAGTTACATATTGTGCTTATTGCCTCCCTTAGTCCTGCACTATCCTCATATTCATTTGTTACACATGAAGTTACATATTGTGCTTATTGCCTCCCTTAGTCCTGCACTATCCTCATATTCATTTTCTTCACATTAAGTTACATATTGTGCTTATTGCCTCCCATAGTGCTGC
This sequence comes from Bombina bombina, assembly GCF_027579735.1. Classification (NCBI taxonomy): domain Eukaryota; kingdom Metazoa; phylum Chordata; class Amphibia; order Anura; family Bombinatoridae; genus Bombina; species Bombina bombina. The sequence continues at coordinate 1,118,227,074 of NC_069504.1, forward strand.
ACTATCCTCATATTCATTTGCTACACATGAAGTTACATATTGTGCTTATTGCCTCCCTTAGTCCTGCACTATCCTCATATTCATTTGTTACACATGAAGTTACATATTGTGCTTATTGCCTCCCTTAGTCCTGCACTATCCTCATATTAATTTGCTACACATGAAATTACATATTGTGCTTATTGCCTCCCTTAGTGCTGCACTATCCTCATATTCATTTGCTACATGTGAAGTTACATATTGTGCTTATTGCCTCCCTTAGTCCTGCACTATCCTCATATTCATTTGTTACACATGAAGTTACATATTGTGCTTATTGCCTCCCTTAGTCCTGCACTATCCTCATATTCATTTGTTACAGATGAAGTTACATATTGTGCTTATTGCCTCCCTTAGTCCTGCATTATCCTCATATTCATTTGTTACACATGAAGTTACATATTGTGCTTATTGCCTCCCTTTGTCCTGCATTATCCTCATATTCATTTGTTACACTTGAAGTTACATATTGTGCTTATTGCCTCCCTTAGTCCTGCACTATCCTCATAATTATTTGCTACACATGAAGTTACATATTGTGCTTATTGCCTCCCTTAGTGCTGCACTTTCCTCATATTCATTTGCTACACATGAAGTTACATATTGTGCTTATTGCCTCCCTTAGTCCTGCATTATCCTAATATTCATTTGCTACACATGAAGTTACATATTGTGCTTATTGTCTCCCTTAGTGCTGCACTATCCTCATATTCATTTGCTACACATGAAGTTACATATTGTGCTTATTGCCTCCCTTAGTCCTGCATTATCCTCATATTCATTTGTTACACATGAAGTTACATATTGTGCTTATTGCCTCCCTTAGTGCTGCATTATCCTCATATTCATTTGTTATACTATCCTCATATTCATTTGTTACACATGAAGTTACATATTGTGCTTATTGCCTCCCTTAGTCCTGCACTATCCTCATATTCATTTGTTACACATGAAGTTACATATTGTGCTTATTGCCTCCCTTAGTCCTGCACTATCCTCATATTAATTTGCTACACGTGAAGTTACATATTGTGCTTATTGCCTCCCTTAGTCCTGCACTATCCTCATATTCATTTGTTACACATGAAGTTACATATTGTGCTTATTGCCTCCCTTAGTCCTGCACTATCCTCATATTCATTTTCTTCACATTAATTTACATATTGTGCTTATTGCCTCCCATAGTGCTGCACTATCCTCATATTCATTTGCTACACATGAAGTTACATATTGTGCTTATTGCCTCCCTTAGTCCTGCACTATCCTCATATTCATTTGTTACACATGAAGTTACATATTGTGCTTATTGCCTCCCTTAGTCCTGCACTATCCTCATATTAATTTCCTACACATGAAATTACATATTGTGCTTATTGCCTCCCTTAGTGCTGCACTATCCTCATATTCATTTGTTACACATGAAGTTACATATTGTGCTTATTGCCTCCCTTAGTCCTGCACTATCCTCATATTAATTTGCTACACGTGAAGTTACATATTGTGCTTATTGCCTCCCTTAGTCCTGCACTATCCTCATATTCATTTGTTACACATGAAGTTACATATTGTGCTTATTGCCTCCCTTAGTCCTGCACTATCCTCATATTCATTTTCTTCACATTAAGTTACATATTGTGCTTATTGCCTCCCATAGTGCTGCACTATCCTCATATTCATTTGCTACACATGAAGTTACATATTGTGCTTATTGCCTCCCTTAGTCCTGCACTATCCTCATATTCATTTGTTACACATGAAGTTACATATTGTGCTTATTGCCTCCCTTAGTCCTGCACTATCCTCATATTAATTTGCTACACATGAAATTACATATTGTGCTTATTGCCTCCCTTAGTGCTGCACTATCCTCATATTCATTTGCTACATGTGAAGTTACATATTGTGCTTATTGCCTCCCTTAGTCCTGCACTATCCTCATATTCATTTGTTACACATGAAGTTACATATTGTGCTTATTGCCTCCCTTAGTCCTGCACTATCCTCATATTCATTTGTTACACATGAAGTTACATATTGTGCTTATTGCCTCCCTTAGTCCTGCACTATCCTCATATTCATTTGCTACACATGAAGTTACATATTGTGCTTATTGCCTCCCTTAGTCCTGCACTATCCTCATATTCATTTGCTACACATGAAGTTACATATTGTGCTTATTGCCTCCCTTAGTGCTTCATTATCCTCATATTCATTTGCTACATATGAAGTTACATATTGTGCTTATTGCCTCCCTTAGTGCTGCACTATCCTCATATTAATTTGTTACACATGAAGTTACATATTGTGCTTATTGCCTCCCTTTGTCCTGCATTATCCTCATATTCATTTGTTACACTTGAAGTTACATATTGTGCTTATTGCCTCCCTTAGTCCTGCACTATCCTCATAATTATTTGCTACACATGAAGTTACATATTGTGCTTATTGCCTCCCTTAGTGCTGCACTTTCCTCATATTCATTTGCTACACATGAAGTTACATATTGTGCTTATTGCCTCCCTTAGTCCTGCATTATCCTAATATTCATTTGCTACACATGAAGTTACATATTGTGCTTATTGCCTCCCTTAGTCCTGCATTATCCTCATATTCATTTGCTACACATGAAGTTACATATTGTGCTTATTGCCTCCCTTAGACCTGCACTATCCTCATATTCATTTGCTACACATGAAGTTACATATTGTGCTTATTGCCTCCCTTAGTCCTGCATTATCCTCATATTCATTTGCTACACATGGTTACATATTGTGCTTATTGTCTCCCTTAGTGCTGCACTATCCTCATATTCATTTGCTACACATGAAGTTACATATTGTGCTTATTGCCTCCCTTAGTCCTGCATTATCCTCATATTTATTTGTTACACATGAAGTTACATATTGTGCTTTTTGCCTCCCATAGTGACCTGGACATGCCATTTGCCAAGTGGACAAAGGAGCAGGTGTTCAGCTGGTTACATGACCAGGGTTTAGGAAGCTATGTGAATAACTGTAAGCAGTGGATCGTGTCTGGGCAGACTTTGCTCCACGCCTCTCAACATGACCTCGAGAAGGTAAGAGATAAATACATGGAACGGAACTGCTGAGTAAAAGGGACATTACGGTCAAAATTTAAATGCACATAGATGAATTAAAGGGACGGTAAACACCAGAATTGTTGTTGTTTAAAAAGAAAGATAATCCCTTTATTACCCATTCCCCAGTTTTGCATAACTAACACTGTTTTATTAATATACTTTTTACCTGTGATTACCTTGTATCTAAGCTTCTGCTGACTGCCCCCTGATTTCATTTTTTTTGACAGACTTTTATTTTAGCCAATCAGTGCTTACTCCTAGGTCACTTCACGTGCATAAGCTCAATGTTATCTATATGAAACACATGAACTAATCCCCTCTAGTGGTCAAAATGCATTCAGATTAGAGGCAGTCTTCAAGGTCTAAGAAATTTAGCATATGAACCTCCTAGGTTTAGCTTTCAACTAAGAATACCAAAGCTAAATTGGTGATAAAAGTAAATTGGGGAGTTGTTTAAAATAGCATGGCCTATTTAAATCGTTAAAAAATCTTTTAATAGAAACTTATTTGCAATATACATGTACTAGCAAACATGCTTCTAGTTATCACTGTTTTAGTGTTAACATATTTTTCTGCATGTTCATGTGAAGCATAGCTAGATATTCTCAGTGCACCAGCATGTTAAATACTACAGCTGCTCAGAGCACCAGTGGGACTTGTATCATGTCAGCAATTAATAAACTGAGTCATTACCAGATGGTACAAGCACCTTACACTATCTGGGCAAGTGCTGTGTTTAAAATGCTGGTGCACGGTGCATACTTAAATACACTTTTGAAACCACTATAGCTTTTATTAGACACATTTTGGCTAATACATGTATATTACAAAAATGTTTCTATTCAAAACTGAAATGCAATCATCTGGATTCCAATTTTGACTGGCATGTCCCTTTAACTAAGGAATTCAATGAAACACAGGAGCAGTAAATAAAAACCTAATTCCTATGATGCACAATAAATATAGTGTAATAGTTCCTGCTGCCACAAAATATCCACTAGGCACAGTCTTTTGAGATCCCATGGATGTCTGCTTAAATGTTAAAGGGATATGAAAATGAAACATTTTCCTTAGGATTTTAGACAAAACATATAGTTTTCTATCTAAAGGGGAGGAGAGTCCACGGCTTCATTCATTACTATTGGGAATTAAGAACCTGGCCACCAGTAGCAGGCAAAGACACCCCAGCCAAATTCTTAAATACCTCCCCCACTTCCCTCAACCCCCAGTCATTCTTTGCCTTTCATCACAGGAGGATGGCAGAGGAGTGCAGGAGTAGTCTCTTATGGAGGGTAGTACTCTAAGCATTGGGACTGGAGTTTTAAGTAATTCTGTCAGCCTCTCAGTGAGAGCCTGGGTGAAAGTTAGAGTCCAGAGATGCAGGGAGAGTCTTTCTGCTAAACCATCCCAACTCATATTAACAGCTCCATAAGCAATCAGCGTTGACGAGTTACGCTGCCTGCTTTCTTCACTCAAGTCCATGTCAAGAGCGAGGCTACTAACCTGTCACAATTTAAGGGCCGTGTTCCTGTTCCATGGCGTAGATTCTGGTAAGATAGTTTCATATTTATTAATAATGATAACATAGAAGACAGGGTCACAGTACGGTGGCTTTTTATCTTTACAGAATCAAGGGTTAATCCTGGAAGGGGGATTAATGAACATGCAGGGTTTATACATGATATTGTTTATTGTGTCATTGCTGCGTAATGTGCGGAGGCTCTGGCAATGTGTGGAACTTTCAGTTTACTTGCTGGAATTTTACGCAGCCATTTTTGGCGTGTTTATCCCTAGTGCAGGGGCGGTTCTGCCAGGCATTCCATGTGACTGGGTGTGTCTATCTATCCTTCTCTGTTGATCTGTGGTGCAGCAGACGTAGTGTTTTCTGTAGTCCGGGTCCTAGGAGGTGGTGAGTGCCCCGGCCATTGGTGGTATAAAGGTGCCTTTTTGTAAATTGTTAGTCTACCCAAAAGCGCAAGCGATGGAGGACTGACGCATTGGAGGGCTCTCCCTCCTTAACATAGTCTCATTCCTGTGTTTATTGTGAGGAGGTTCTGGTAGATCAGCCTGCTCAACTATGTTCCACATGCCTTGATAAAGTTACAACATCTAAATGTAAACGGATGTCTAGTACTACTGAGCCGTCCACCTCTGAGGGTTCTTCGTCCCGGTAGGTGCGTTCCCTACATTCAACTCCGATTGCACATTCAGCGACCTGGGGTCCAACCGTTACTCCTTCGGGAGAGATTCATTGGCCGTCAGACTTTGCAGACTAACTGGAATCAGCGGTTTCGAAAATGATCCATGCCTTAACCACGTTCTGCTAAGCGCAAGCGTAGGGTTCATAATAGCGGCCCGGCCCAGGGTTTGTCCACGCCGATGGAAGGTCCAGAGGCTCTATATGTTGACAAGGCCCACTCCGACTTTTCGGAGGAGGCCCCTTCTGTTTCGAAGTCTGTGTCATCTAAACCTCAGAGGGCGGAGGAGCCTGGTTATAGGTTTAGGATGGAGAATCTGCGCTATTTGCTACGGCAGGTGCTTGCTTCTCTGGCGGTTCCGGAACCTAAGATACTCGAGGAACCTGGGATTCCTAAGTTTGACAAGGTATACAAGGACAGGGTAGTACCTCCAGTCTTTCCCAGTTCCCGTTAAGATGGCAAATATTATTAAGAATGAATGGGAGCGATTAGGTTCGTCCTTTTCCCCTTCTTTTTCCTTTAAAAAGCTGTTCCCCGTTCCGGACTCTCAGCTTGAGCTGCAGGGGACCATCCCTAAGGTGGATGGGGCTATCTATACGCTTGCAAAGCGGACGACTACTCCTCTCGAAGATAGTTTGTCTTTTAAGGAGCCCATGGATAAAAATCTGGAAAACATGTTGCGAAAGATGTTTCAGCACACGGGTTTGTTTTTCAGCCAGCAGCGGCCATTGCGGCGGTCGCTGGAGCTGCAACTTATTGGTGTGAATCCCAATTCTTTCATCTGTGATGCCAATATGCAAATTATTCGCCTGAATGTTAAGGTGTCAGGTTTTTCTGTTTTAACGCGCAGGGCTCTGTGGCTAAAATCTTGGTCTGCGGACATGACCTCTAAGTCAAGGCTGTTGTCCCTGCCTTTTCAAGGGAAGATCCTGTTCGGTCCAGGATTGGATTCGATCATATCCACGGTTACGGGAGGCAAGGGAGCTTTCCTATCGCAGGATAAGAAGGCTAAGCCCAAGGGATCTGCTTTTCGTCCCTTTCGTGCGGACAAGGCCCAGTGCCAGCAAAAGCGTACCAGTCCAAGGGATCTTGGAAGCCGGCTCAATCTTAGAACAAGTTTAAACAGAGCAAGAAGCACACCGAGACGAAATCGGCATGAAGGGGCGACCCCCGATCGGTCTTCAGATCACGTAGGGGGCAGATTATCTCTATTCTCAGACGCATGGTTGCAGGACTTTCAGGACCCTTGGGTTCTAGAAGTAGTCTCCCAGGGTTACAGGATAGGGTTCAGATCCCATCTGCCCGGGGGCAGATTCCTCCTGTCAAACCTATCTTGACCAGAGAAGAGAGAGGCCTTTCTAGAGTGTGTGAGCGATCTCGCCTCTCTCTGGGTTATCGTACCAGTACCCCTAGCAGAAAGGGGTCTAGGGTACTATTCCAACCTTTTTGTGGTTCCACAGAAGGAGGGCACGTTCCGCCCGATTCTGGACCTAAAGTGTTTAAACAAGTTTCTGGCTGTTCTACCGTTCAAACGGTTGTGTGGATTGTTATATGGGAATCTGGTTGCTTATATCACTTGTTCCTAGAATCTTGTTACACAGGTTTTAGGTTCTTGGGTGCACCTATATGATCATTCCTTTAACACCACATTGAGATTAGTAATCAAGCACTTTTGTAGTGGAATCCCACAGCACAAGAGGATTCACACGGAGGATACACGCTTAATACTTAAAACATATCGAGGAGCGAGCTTACTGGACGGCTGTAAGGTCCAGAATGCGCATATAGCACTTTGGTAGTGCTAGGAGACTTGTGAGTACCATTTTTGATCACAGATTTCACACGAAATTTACCAAAATACTACACCATATGGGCGCCTTTTCCTTCTTTCCTGTTTAGATATCATCTGTGTCTGTGACGCCACGGCCCTTTTGGAAACTAGGCTGCCAGACGACCCCCACTTTGGTTTGGGACGGATTGTTTATGTAGTATCATTCTAAAAGGCGATATATATTGTACTGGGTTTGAGTATTCCCAAAGTGGGAGCGCATCTACCACGAACTTTCTAGTTTGTTCTTGTATGTACATTTTTCCACCGTTACCACTTCTACCTCGTGTAGAGGCACACATCAAACAGGAGCAGGCCCCGGCCATTCTGATTGCTCCTTCATGGCCGCGGAGGACATGGTTTGCAGAAAACTGCTGTCACAGGGCCCGTTTCAACATCGAAATCTAGATTCTCTGAGGCTGACTGCGTGGTGATTGAACGCCTAGTCTTAGCCAAGAGAGGCTTTTCTGATGGTGTGATTGATACTCTAATTCAGGCAAGGAAGCCAATCACTCGTCGCATCTACCATAAGGTGTGAAAGACTTACTTGTCCTGGTGTGAAAAGCATGTATATCCTTGGCATAAGGTGAAGGTATCCCCAGGATTCTGTCCTTTCTCCAAGATGGTTTGGAGAAGGGTCTTGCCGCTAGTTCCTTAAAGGGACAGATTTCGGCATTATCAGTCTTGTTGCATAGGAGACTCGCTGAGCTCCCTGACATCCAATCTTTAATTCAGGCTTTGTCTAGAATCAGGCCTGTCTTTAGACAGTCGGCTCTGCCTTGGAGCTTAAACTTAGTCCTTAAGGTTTTGCAGAGGGTTCCGTTTGAACCTATGCATTTCGTAGACATTAAGATTCTGTCCTGGAAGGTTCTCTTCCTGTTGGCTATTGCATCGGCACGCAGGGCATCTGAACTAGCTGCCTTACAATGTGATCCTCCTTATCTGGTGTTTCATGCAGATAAGGCTGTACTTCGCACTGGGTTGGGGTTTCTCCCCAAGGTGGTATCTAACCGTAACATCAATCAGGAAATAGTTGTTCCTTCTTTGTGTCCTAACCCTTCTTCTTCAAAGGAGAGGTTACTTCATAACCTGGATGTGGTTCGTGCCTTGAAGTTTTATCTTCAAGACACTGCTTGTTCACGTGTGCCATATAGATAACACATTGCTCACCCCCGTGGAGTTATTTATGAGTGAGCAAAAATGTGCTAAAATGCATTTCTGTAAATAGCACTGAGATAAGGGGCAGTCTGCAGAGGCTTATATACAAGGTAATCACAGCAGTAAACAGTATATTAATACAACAGTGTTGGTTATGCAGAACTGGGGAATGGTTAATTAAGGGATTATCTATCTTTTTAAACAATAATCATTTTGAAATAGTCTGTCCCTTTAAGATTTGAGCTGCTTTATAGCCAGGCAGTTGGTGACCCTTCATCCCCACCCTTTATGTTTGCCGCATATATAAATATTATAGTGATTTGTTTCCCACAAGACCTGAGATTAACTCCCTTGCTACTAATGAGCATTGTATAGCAAATGTGAATACAGTGTGCCCCCAAATTTTAACATTGTGAGCTTGGGCGAAGCATAGATGCGCCCCAGTTTTTATTTCTATTTTAATCTCTTCACTTCTATGTGAGAATGTGTAGAACACACACCGTTTAATAAATGTATAATTAAACAGCACTTGTATTTTACTTTTCAATATTTAAGAGTTGCCATATTAAACCTATTGAGTGTTCTTAGAATTATAGCTTCATTAAGTTTTAATTAAAGTTCCTTTTTAAGTCACTGCTGTACGTATGAAGCAATAACTATGCATTTACTGTAGGAGCTGGGAATAAAACACCCGTTGCACAGGAAGAAACTACAGCTGGCTCTGCAATCCTTGGGATCGGAAGAGGAAAGCAGCTATGGGAAATTAGATTACAAATGGGTAACAAGTAAGTTCCTTTTATTAGAATCTTATAGACATCATTAAGTTTATCATTCACTTATGTTGGAGAAGATTAAAAAACATTTGGCTTGTTTACCCCAAAGAGAGTCGTTCTTATCTTTATAAATATGACTCAACTCTTGGCTCGGACTATAAAGTTTGCTGTAACCATTTTCTGTTTCCTTAAGGATGGCTGGATGACATTGGCCTCCCACAATACAAAACTCAATTTGATGATGCAAAGTTGGACGGCAGAATGCTTCACTACATGGCTGTGGTAGGTAACTGGTGTCTTCATAACTGTGATTAGCAGATTATCCACACACAGTATGAGAAATAAAAAGCAGCAAAGTGACAGTGCTGAACTGACCAGGCACACAGTCATTATCTACAACTGTTCACCTCTCTAAACTGATTAGGCTTTTTCTTTAGGAGTATTTACATTTCTAAAGTTTACTTTACTTTACTTTCCACACTAAAAAGGATATTGTAAGGGGCTGAGTGAGTGTGAAAAAAAGACCGTTATATGAAATATCCCAACGATCCATATTACTTTTTCCTTTAGGACTTTGAATTTATATTATAGATTATTATTGGTTTATCTTCTGTGAAATTCTGTGAAAACTTTGAAAAGCCTTCAATACACTTTCTTTTTTTCATTTGTTTATAGTCTTCTCTTTAGATATTAAATACATCATTCAAACGGTTTTATGCTTTCAAACATGGCACTTGAATTGGAGAAGCTTTGATAATAGAGTCTGAAATCGTGAGCTGCTTTCAGTGACTTTGCATTGAAATTGTAATGGTTTTGCCACTTGAAGATACTCTCTGAGTTATGTTCCTCACTTGAGATATTGTTCTAAGATCAAAACATAATGGAAAGTGACATTCAGTTGGGGGCAGAAGTTTAAACACAGCTAACCAAAATATTTTGTAGGTTTTCTAAGTGAAAACAATAACCTTTAAAGGAATGGTAAATCCTAGCGTTTGTGAAACGCTAGGATTTACCATTGGAACAAATAAAGGGGACTTTCAGTCATAAAGTAATCCTTCATGCTGAAAGTTCCTTTATTTGTTTGAAGCGTTCACTGCACTGAGCACCTCAAGCAGCTTACGGCAGAACACTATTTTGCTGAGAGGTGACGTTTCCACCTCTTAGCCAATAGCCGTGCGGGCTATCCAGCTTGGCTCCAATTGGAGTGCATGGCTATTGGCTAAGAGGTGGAAACGTCACATCACAGCAAAATAGCGTTCAGCCGCGGGCTGCCTGAGCAGATTAGTGCAACAAACGCTTTAAACAAATTCATGACTGTGAAAGTCCTCTTTATTTGTTCCAATGGTAAATCCTAGCATTTCACAAACGCTAGGATTTACCATCACTTTAACAGAACCTCTGCGCACACTTCAGTAACATCACCTCAGTCCCCAAACACTTGTTGTAGCCTCTAACAGTACAGCTAGTTCAGAAATATTGTTAGGTTGTCTCAGGGTGGATTTGATTTAAATCAAACTGATTTCAATCACAATTTAAATCACTAGTCCGTAAGGCTTGATTTAAATCATAGTTTTCTACATAAAGACTAATTCTTGCTGGTATAACTTTAATATGCAAGTAGATGAAGATTTTTAGAATAACAACTTTTCATATTAGTTTTTTTATCCCCAGTTTAATAGGTTAATCAATATAATTCATATTTGGACAACTTTTCTGTTGTACTTAGGAAGGAGAAAAATAATCATTACCTTAATAATAACAATGTAAATAGATTTATTCAACTGAAACAATAACTTTACAGCATATGTTATTTGCTTAAACAAACATCCATGTTTGTTAACTAATTTGGCTAAACAAGATATATATATATTTTAATAAACTTAGACTGTCAGCCCAGCCTACACATGATAAACTTAAATACTGTCCTCTGTAGCTCACTCGTCATCTTCAGCTTCTTCTTTGTTCATAATCTGGAAAAGAAAAACAAGCGTTCCTGCTTTATCGGGTCCCAAACGATTTCTCAATTTAGAATGAATGAGTCTAAAGGAAGAGAATATTCTTTCAACGCCTGCAGAAGAAGCTACTGCTGTTAAAAGTGAAATCATTACTTGAACAGTCTCTAAATCCAAGTGCTTAAGTGACTTCCACCAGTTCACTGGTGTGACTTTCTTTAAAATATCTTCAGGAAACATATATTTCTTGAATGGTTCCCCCTTAGCTTTGAAGTTTATTATAGTTGGCATTACAGATGGATGATTGCTGGATACCCATGTCATAGCTAACTCCTCTTCCTCAGCACTTAAGTTTTGACCCTGATACTGGATATTGACAATATTTGCCAAAAAATGAGCTGGAGACGGTGCTTGTCCCAAATCCGATTTAAATCCAAAAAATCAGATTTAAATCCAAAAAATCAGATTTAAATAAAAAAAATCTGATTTTTTTTATTTTTTTTTTTAAAAAATCATTGATTTTTATCCACCCTGGGTTGTCCCATATGCACATCATGCTCGAGATCAACTTAGATTTTACCAATTATATTTAAGTCCGGGGCCTACGAATGCCATTTGAAAACCATAAAGGGACATTAACTTCAGTGCATAACTACAAAAGAATAGTAAATAGTCACTATGTTAATGTATTTCATCCTGTTCCTGCAGCTCTTTTCATATCAGTTTTCCTGTTTTAATAGCCTGAAGGTGCCAGATACTGAAGCTCCTCCTCTTTGTACTGGGAGTTGCCATCTTGGATCTCAGGTATTCTCACAGCCTGTGACAGAAGCAGTGCTCACTCACAGATCAGTAATACAGCTGTTTAATGTGCCAGATACTGAATCTCCGCCTCTTTGTACTGGGGGCGGCCATCTTGTATCTCAGTTATAGTCACAGCCTGTGACACAAGCAGTGCTCACTCACACATCAGTAATACAGCTGTATAATGTGCCAGATACTGAAGCTCTGCCTCTTTGTACTGGGGGCGGCCATCTTGTAGCTCAGGTATTCTCACAGCCTGTGACAGAAGCTGTGCTCACTCACAGATCAGTAATACAGCTGTATAATGTGACAAATACTGAAGCTCCGCCTCTTTGTACTGGGGCGGCCATCTTGTAGCTCAGGTATTGTCACAGCCTGTGACACAAGCAGTGATCGCTCACAGATCAGTAATACAGCTGTATAATGTGCCAGATACTGAAGCTCCGCCTCTTTGTACTGGGGGCGGCCATCTTGTAGCTCAGGTATTGTCACAGCCTGTGACACAAGCAGTGCTCACTCACACATCAGTAATACAGCTGTATAATGTGCCAGATACTGAAGCTCCGCCTCTTTGTACTGTCGGCGGCTATCTTGTAGCTCAGGTATTGTCTCAGCCTGTGACACAAGCAGTGCTCACTCACAGATCAGTAATACAGCTGTATAATGTGCCAGATACTGAAGCTCCGCCTCTTTGTACTGTCGGCGGCCATCTTGTAGCTCAGGTATTGTCTCAGCCTGTGACACAAGCAGTGCTCACTCACAGATCAGTAATACAGCTGTATAATGTGACAGATACTGAAGCTCCGCCTCTTTGTACTGGGGGGCGGTCATCTTGTAGCTCAGGTATTGTCTCAGCCTGTGACACAAGCAGTGCTCACTCACAGATCAGTAATACAGCTGTATAATGTGGTAGATACTGGAGCTCTGCCTCTTTGTACTGGGGCGGCCAATCTTGTAGCTCAGGTATTGTCACAGCCTGTGACATAAGCATTGCTCACTCACAGATCAGTGATACAGCTGTATAATGTGACAAATACTGAAGCTCCGCCTCTTTGTACTGGGGGCAGCCATCTTGGATCTCAGGTATTCTCACAGCCTGTGACACAAGCAGTGCTCACTCACAGATCAGTAATACAGCTGTATAATGTGACAGATACTGAAGCTCCGCCTCTTTGTACTGGGGGCGGCCGGCGGCCATCTTGGATCTCAGGTATTCTCACAGCCTGTGACTAAAGCAGTGCACACTAACAGATCAGTAATATTGCTCACTTTTTTTACAGCTGTATAATGTGCTTCAGGTTAGTGTGCATGATACATCGTGTGAGCTTTAAATTTTTGCAAAAATGTACAGCTCCTGATCATGAACACTAACCGGAAGCACAGAAAGTTGACAACCTCATTGGTATGTAAACGTACACTGCTGCTGTCACAGTGTGTGAGAATACCTGTGCTACAAGATGGCGGCGCCCAGTATGAAGAGGAGGGGCTTAACCTTTAGGCAACATTTCAGGGGATGAAATAGCAACACAGCTTTAAAGAGAGCAGCAGCAACAGGAGGGAATCAGTAGCCCAGTGACTAGTAACCATTCTAGTGTAGTTGTGCCCAGCAGTTTCATGTCCCTTTAATCTTCTGATTCTTGAGTTGTGTTTTGGATCATTGTCTTGTTGGAATATCCAATCTCATTCAGCTTCAGTTTTTTCCCTGACTGTGGCAGATTAGCTCCCAGTTTTCATCCATTCTTCCCTCTACTCTTACGGTATTTCACAGGCAGCTACGCAATCCCAATGCATAATGGATGCACGCCATGCTCAGTGGCTGGAAAGGCGTTAATTTCTTTAAATGCTTATCCTTTTTTCTCTAAATGTACCTTTTAATGGTTGTAGCTGAAGAGCTCTTTTATGGAAAGCCTCTGGCGTATCTGTGTGCTGTGGTGTTTTGTGATGCTCGTGCATTGCCTTCCTGAAGAGGGATTGTCTATTACCCTGAACAAGTGAGTGGGGGAGAGGTTAAAAGGACATGCAAACCATTTTAAAAATGTTCAGGGTTTACTTCTATTATCAAATTTTGCTTTGTTCTTGTGTTATTCTTTGTTGAAGAAATATCTAGCTAGGTAGGGGAAAAAGTGCTGCCATCTAGTGCTTTTGCAAATGTATAACATTCTTGCAAAATGACTTCCATATAGTGCTGCAGACGCATTCAAAATCCTGAACATAACTCCCTGCTTTTCAACAAAGGATGCCAAAAGAACAATAGAAGTAAATTGGAAATTTAGTTAAAATGATATGCTCTATCTGTATCTTGAAAGAAGAATTTGGGTGTTTATGTTTCTTTAAGGAGTCAGTCTTATGACCGCTTCTTCCAAACTAGCTGTTGAGTGTTTAAATAGATCCCTTTGTCTTTACCTTAAATAGATCCCTTTGTCTTTACCTTAAATAGATCCCTTTGTCTTTACCTTAAATAGATCCCTTTGTCTTTACCTTAAATAGATCCCTTTGTCTTTACCCTATCTGGTAATTAGCCGCACTGCATCTTGATGTTCTCACTTGGTTTTTAAGAGATCATTTGAATTGACAAAGAAAACAAATGTTTTTAGGGTTATTGTTTATATACTTCAGCAGCGTTGTCTGATAATTTGTTACTGTAAGAATTGTATTCCTATTAAAGGGACAGTTTACACCTTAGTCATCTTAATGTCTTACTTTAGATTAAGTTGCAAATAGAATCCTGCACCCTTTCTATTTCATGCAGCAGGAACAGTAAAAAAAATATTTTAAAATGAATAGTGTTTCTGGCCAGTTGCCAAGCTCTGCCCACTGATGATATCATGATCTGGGCTGCATCTAGGCACTCTGCTGAATAACATTGACAGTCTGTTAAATCCATTTTGTGATTGGATGCCATATGCAGCCCAGATCATGATGTCATCAGTGGGCGGAGCTTGGCAGCCATTTCAAAGTGACCAGAAACAATATTAATTTTTTTCATGTAATTGGCAAGAGTCCATGAGCTAGTGACGTATGGGATATACAATCCTACCAGGAGGGGCAAAGTTTCCCAAACCTCAAAATGTCTATAAATACACCCCTCACCACACCCACAATTCAGTTTTACAAACTTTGCCTCCCTATGGAGGTGGTGAAGTAAGTTTGTGCTTGATTTTCTTCTGTGATATGCACTTCTCAGCATCTTGAAGCCTGATTCCTCTCAGAGTACAGTTAATGTCAGAGGGATGTGAAGGGAGTATCACCTATTGAATTCTATGGTTTTCCTCACGGAAATCTTTTCATAAGTTCTCTGTAATATTTATTGCGTCATTCTAGGCGCAATAATTTTTTGGCGCGAAGGTATGTTTGGTGATGCAAATTCGCAATTTCCGGTGTCTTAGTTGACGCCAGGTTCCTTGCACAAGGTTGCGTCTGCCGTGACGCGAGTTGCGTCATTTCCGGATGTTGTTAGCGCCAAAAAATGTAATTTCTCCTGTTAAGTGTAGTCAGTCCACGGGTCATCCATTACTTATGGGATTATAACTCCTCCCTAACAGGAAATGCAAGAGGATCACCCAAGCAGAGCTGCTATATAGCTCCTCCCCTCTACGTCATACCCAGTCATTCTCTTGCACCTAACTAATAGATAGGATGTGTGAGAGGACAGTGGTTATTAAAACTTAGTTTTTATTTCTTCAATCAAAAGTTTGTTATTTTAAACGGCACCGGAGTGTGTTGTTTTTTCTCAGGCAGCATTAGAAGAAGAATCTACCTGAGTTTGTGTATGATCTTAGCGGACGTAACTAAGATCCATTTGCTGTTCTCGGCCATTCTGAGGAGCGAGGTAACTTCAGAACAGGGGACAGCGGGCAGGGTTCACCTGCAAAGAGGTATGTTGCAGTATATTATTTTCTAAGGAATGGAATTGACTGAGAAAAT
Organism: Bombina bombina; assembly: GCF_027579735.1. Classification (NCBI taxonomy): domain Eukaryota; kingdom Metazoa; phylum Chordata; class Amphibia; order Anura; family Bombinatoridae; genus Bombina; species Bombina bombina. The sequence goes on from NC_069504.1 coordinate 1,118,242,847, forward strand.
ACTGCTAATACCGATATAATGTAAGTACAGCCTTAAATGCAGTAGTAGCAACTGGTATCAGGCTGATATGTATGTATGTTGGCACTAAAGTATTTCTGGGGAATGGCACTTCACTAAGAAAATACTGTATACATATAACTTATAGCCTTTCTGCAGTGATAGCGACTAGCAACAGGCTTTTAATTTCATTTCATATATTATATTTAAAACGTTTTACTGGTAGGTTAATCGTTTTTCTCTCTGAGGTACTTGGTGAAAAATTTTATGGGCATTATTTTCCACATGGCTGTCGTTTGTTTTTGAATAAAATCAGTTTTCTGAGCTTCCCCACTGTTGTATTATGAGTGGGAGGGGCCTATTTTGGTGCTTTATTGCGTAGTAGAAATTCAGTCACAGTCTGCCTTTTTCTCCCTGCATGATCCAGGACGTCTCTACAGAGCTCAGGGGTCTCCAAAACTAGTTTTGAGGGAGGTAATCACTCACAGCAGACCTGTGAGACTGTGCTTTGACTGTGATAAAAACGTTTATATTTTCAATTGTTACCAGGAGAATTTACCATAAAATATGGCGCAAATACTTGCATTGGTGCGAATCCAAGAGTTACTCATGGAGTAAGGTTAGGATTCCTAGGATATTGTCTTTTCTACAAGAAGGTTTAGAAAAGGGTTTATCCGCTAGTTCTTTAAAGGGACAGATCTCAGCTTTGTCCATCCTTTTACACAAACGTCTGGCAGAAGCTCCAGAGGTTCAGGCTTTTTGTCAGGCTTTGGCCAGGATTAAGCCTGTGTTTAAAACTGTTGCTCCACCATGGAGCTTAAACTTAGTTCTTAACGTTTTACAGGGTGTTCCGTTTGAACCCCTTCATTCCATTGATATCAAGCTGTTATCTTGGAAAGTTCTGTTTTTAATGGCTATTTCCTCGGCTCGAAGAGTCTCTGAGTTATCGGCCTTACATTGTGATTCCCCTTATCTGATTTTCCATTCAGACAAGGTAGTTCTGCGTACTAAACCTGGGTTCTTACCTAAGGTAGTTACCAACAGGAATATCAATCAAGAGATTGTTGTCCCATCATTGTGTCCTAACCCTTCTTCAAAGAAGGAACGACTTCTGCACAATCTGGACGTTGTCCGTGCCCTGAAATTTTATTTACAGGCAACTAAGGATTTTCGACAAACTTCTTCCCTGTTTGTCGTGTATTCTGGACAGAGGAGAGGTCAAAAGGCTTTGGCCACCTCTCTCTCTTTTTGGCTTCGTAGCATAATACGTTTAGCCTATGAGACTGCTGGACAGCAGCCTCCTGAAAGAATTACAGCTCATTCTACCAGAGCTGTGGCTTCCACTTGGGCCTTTAAGAATGAGGCCTCTGTTGAACAGATTTGCAAGGCTGCGACTTGGTCTTCACTTCACACTTTTTCCAAATTTTACAAATTTGACACTTTTGCTTCTTCGGAGGCTGTTTTTGGGAGAAAGGTTCTTCAGGCAGTGGTTCCTTCCGTGTAAAGAGCCTGCCTGTCCCTCCCGTCATCCGTGTACTTTTAGCTTTGGTATTGGTATCCCATAAGTAATGGATGACCCGTGGACTGACTACACTTAACAGGAGAAAACATAATTTATGCTTACCTGATAAATTCCTTTCTCCTGTAGTGTAGTCAGTCCACGGCCCGCCCTGTTTTTTATGGCAGGTCTAAATTTTAAATTATACTCCAGTCACCACTGCACCCTATAGTTTCTCCTTTCTCGTTTGGTTTTCGGTCGAATGACTGGGTATGACGTAGAGGGGAGGAGCTATATAGCAGCTCTGCTTGGGTGATCCTCTTGCATTTCCTGTTAGGGAGGAGTTATAATCCCATAAGTAATGGATGACCCGTGGACTGACTACACTACAGGAGAAAGGAATTTATCAGGTAAGCATAAATTATGTTTTTGCGTTGCGCGTCATACTTGGCGCCAAATAATTTTCTTATTTAAACCCCACTTCTTATGTGCCTCTTGCCTTTTTCTATGTTCAGAGGGCTATGCTATTTGCATTTTTTCCCCATTCCTGAAACTGCCATATAAGGAAATTGATAATTTTGCTTTATATGTTGTTTTTTCTCTTACATTTGCAAGATGTCTCAATCTGATACTGTCTCAGAAACCACTGTTGGATTCCTGCTGCCTGATAACAGTTCTACCAAAGATAAGTGTATCTGTTGTAAGTTAGCGGAGATTATAGCTTCAGCGGTAGTATGTAACAGTTGTCATGATAAGCTTTTACATGCAGAGAATGTATCCATCAGTACTAGTACAATGCCTGTTGTTCCTTCAACATCTAATGTACATGATATCCCTGTAAATATAAAAGATTGTATTGCTGATGCGATTCAAAAGGCTTTGTCTGCTATTCTGCCTTCTAATAAACGTAAAAGGTCTTTTAAAACTTCTCATAAAGTTGATGAAATTGCAAATGACCGACAACATACTGATTTATCCTCCTCTGATGAGGATCTATCTGTTTCAGAAGATCCTACCTCCGATATTGACACTGACAAATCTACTTATCTCTTTAAAGATGGAGTATATTCATTCCTTGTTAAAAGAGGTGTTGATTACTTTGGATATTGAGGAAACTAGTGCTCTTGAAATTAAAACTAGTAAACATTTACATTCTGTTTATAAACCTCCTGTGGTTACTCCAGAGGTTTTTCCAGTTCCTGATGCTATTTCTGATATGATTTCAAAGGAATGGAATAGGCCTGGTACTTCTTTTATTCCTTCTGCTAGGTTTAATAAGTTGTATCCTTTGCCAGCAACTAGATTGGAGTTTTGGGGAAAAATCCCCAAAGTTGATGGGGCTATCTCTACTCTTGCCAAACGTACTACTATCCCTATGGACAATAGTACTTCCTTTAAGGACCCTTTAGATAGGAAACTTGAATCTTATCTAAGGAAAGCTTATTTATATTCTGGCTATCTTCTCAGGCCTGCCATTTCTATGGTTGATGTTGCAGCTGCATCAACTTTTTGGTTGGAAAGTTTAGCGCAACAGGAAACAGATCCTGATTTGTCTAGCATTATTCGCTTGCTTCAACATGCTAATTATTTTATCTGTGATGCTATTTTTCATATCATCAAAACTGATGTTAAATCGATGTCTTTAGCTATTTTAGCTAGAAGAGCTTTGCTGACATGGTATCTAAGTCTAGATTACTATTGCTTTCTTTCCAAGGTAACAATTTATTTGGTTCTCAGTTGGATTCAATTATTTCAACTGTTACTGGGGGGAAGGGAGTTTTTTTACCTCAGGATAAAAGATCTAAGGGTAAATCTAAAGCTTCTAATCGTTTTTGTTCTTTTCGACAGAATAAGGAACAGAAAACCAATCCTTCCCCCAAAGAATCTGGTTCCAATTGGAAACCCTCTTCAAGTTGGAATAAATCCATGCCTTTTAAGAAACCAAAGCCAGCCCCCAAGTCTGCATGAAGATGCGACCCTCATTCCAGCTCAGCTGGTGGGGGCAGATTAAAATTTTTCCAAAACATTTGGGCAGTTTCTGTCCAAAATCAATGGATTCAGAGCATTGTCTCTCAAGGGTATTGGATAGGATTCAGAGTAAGACCTCCTGTGAGAAGATTATTTTTCTCTCACGCATTCCAGCAAATCCAGTGAAGGCTCAGGCTTTTCTGAAGTGTGTTTCAGATCTAGAGCTTTCAGGGGTAATCATACCAGTTCCGTTTCAGGAACAGGGTCTGGGGTTTTATTCAAATTTATTAATTGCCTCAAAGAAAGAAAATTCATTCAGGCCAGTTCTGGATCTGAAAATTTTGAACTGTTTTGTAAGAGTGCCAACTTTTAAAATGGTGACTATAAGGACTATTCTGCCTTTTGTTCAGCAAGGTCATTATATGTCCACGATAGACTTACAGGATGCATATCTTCATATTCCGATTCATCCAGACCACTATCGGTTTCTGAGATTCTCTTTTCTAGACAAGCATTACCAATTTGTCCCTCTTCCATTTGGCCTAGCGACAGCTCCAATATTTTTTTTTTTAAGTTCTCGGTGCCCTACTCTCGGTAATCAGAGAACAGGGTATTGCGTTGTTTCCTTATTTGGACGATATCTTGGTGCTAGCTCAGTCTTTACATTCTGCCGAATCTCACACGAATCAACTAGTGTTGTTTCTTCAAAGACATGGTTGGAGGATCAATTTACTAAAAAGTTCCTTGATTCCTCAGACAAGGGTCACCTTTTTAGGTTTCCAGATAGATTCAGTGTCCATGACTTTGTCTCTAACAGGAAAGATACGAATGAAATTGGTTTCAGCCTGTCAGAACCTTCAGTCTCAATCATTCCCTTCAGTAGCTATGTGCATGGAGGTTTTAGGTCTCATGACTGCAGCATCAGACGCGATCCCCTTTGCTCGTTTTCATATGAGACCTCTCCAGCTTTGTATGCAGAATCAATGGTGCAGGGATTATACAAAGATATCACAAATAATATCCTTAAATCCCAATCTTCAACTTTCTCTGACATGGTGGTTAAATCACCACCGTATAATTCAAGGGGCCTCTTTTGATCGTCCAACCTGGACTGTAATCACAAAAGATGCAAGTCTTTCAGGTTGGGGAGCTGTCTGGGGATCTCTGACAGCACAAGGGGTTTGGAAATCTCAATAAATATTTTGGAACTCCGTTCTATTTTCAGGGCTCTTCAGGTTTGGCCTCTGTTTAAGAGAGAACCATTCATTTGTTTTCAGACAGACAATATCACAACTGTGGCATATGTCAATCATCAGGGTGGGACTTGTAGTCCCCCCTAGATATGAAAGAAGTATCTTGCATACTTTCTTGGGCGGAATCCAGCTCTTGTCTAATTTCTGCGGTACATAGCCCAGGTGTAGACAATTGGGAAGCGGATTATCTCAGCCGTCAGACTTTACATCCGGGGGAGTGGTCTCTCCATCCAGATGGGTTTTTTCAGATTGTTCAGATGTGGGGTCTTCCAGAAATAGATCTTATGGCTTCTCATCTAAACAAGAAACTTCCCAGGTACCTGTCCAGGTCCAGGGATCCTCAGGCGGTGAATGCGTTAGCAGTTCCTTGGTTTTACCAACCTGCTTATATCTTCCCACCTCTAGTTCTTCTTCCAAGAGTGATCTCCAAGATCATCATGGAACGTTAGTTTGTGTTTCTGGTAGCACCAGCATGGCCTCACAGGTTCTGGTATGCGGACCATGTACGGATGTCCAGTTGTCAACCTTGTCCACTGCCTTTAAGACCAGACCTTCTGTCTCAAGGACCGTTTTTCCATCAGGATCTCAAATCATTGAATTTGAAGGTATGGAAATTGAACGCTTAGCGCTTAGTCATAGAGGTTTCTCTGACTCAGTGATTGATACTATGTTACAGGCTCGTAAATCTGATTCTAGGAAGATTTATTATCGAGTTTGGAAGACTTATATTTCATGGTGTTCTTCTCATAAATTCTCTTAGAATTCTTTTAGAATTCCTAGAATTTTACAGTTTCTTCAGGATTGTTTGGATAAAGGTTTGTCTGCAAGTTCCTTGAAGAGACAAATCTCTGCTTTTTCTGTTTTATTTCACAGAAAGATTGCTAAGCTTCCTGATATTCACTGTTTTGTTCATGCTTTGGTCCGTATTAAGCCTGTCATTAAATCAATCTCTCCTCCTTGGAGTCTTAATTTGGTTTTGAAAGCTTTAAAGGCTCCTCCTTTTGAGCCTATGCATTCTTATTAAACTACTTTCTTGGAAAGTGTTGTTCCTTTTGGCTATCTCTTCTGTTAGAATAGTTTCTGAATTATCTGTTCTTTCTTCTGTTAAGTGTGATCAGTCCACGGGTCATCATTACTTCTGGGATATTACTCCTCCCCAACAGGAAGTGCAAGAGGATTCACCCAGCAGAGCTGCATATAGCTCCTCCCCTCTACGTCACTCCCAGTCATTCTCTTGCACCCAACGACTAGATAGGATGTGTGAGAGGACTATGGTGATTATACTTAGTTTTATATCTTCAATCAAAAGTTTGTTATTTTAAAATAGCACCGGAGTGTGTTATTACCTCTCTGGCAGAGTTTGAAGAAGAATCTACCAGAGTTTTGCTATGATTTTAGCCGGAGTAGTTAAGATCATATTGCTGTTCTCGGCCATCTGAGGAGTGAGGTAAACTTCAGATCAGGGGACAGCGGGCAGATGAATCTGCATAGAGGTATGTAGCAGTTTTTATTTTCTGACAATGGAATTGATGAGAAAATCCTGCCATACCGATATAATGTCATGTATGTATACTTTACACTTCAGTATTCTGGGGAATGGTACTTCACTAGAATTACACTGTAAGAAATACATAAAGCTGTTTAATAACTAGAGATTATGTTTAACGTTTTTGCTGGAATGTAAAATCGTTTTCATTTGCTGAGGTACTGTGTGAATAAATGTTTGGGCACTATTTTTCCACTTGGCAGTTGCTTAATCTGTTTTTCTGACAGTTTCTGTTCTCCCTCACTGCTGTGTGTGAGGGGGAGGGGCCGTTTTTTGGCGCTTTTACTATGCATCAAATATTTCAGTCAGCAACTCATTGTATTCCCTGCATGATCCGGTTCATCTCTACAGAGCTCAGGGGTCTTCAAAACTTATTTTGAGGGAGGTAATTTCTCTCAGCAGAGCTGTGAGAATTATAGTTTGACTGAGATAAAAAACGTTTATTCTGTAATTTGTTTCCTGCTTTCAGAATTTGTTATCTTTGCTAATGGGATTAAACCTTTGCTAAAGTTGTGTTGTTTACAAGGATTGAGGCTATAACTGTTTCAATTTATTAATTTTCAACTGTCATAGATCTTCTGTGCTTCTTAAAGGCACAGTACGTTTTAATATTATTCTAATTGAATTGTATTTCCAAGTTGCAAGTTTATTTGCTAGTGTGTTAAACATGTCTGATTCAGAGGATGATACCTGTGTCATTTGTTGCAATGCCAAAGTGGAGCCCAATAGAAATTTATGTACTAACTGTATTGATGCTACTTTAAATAAAAGTCAATCTGTACAAATTGAACAAATTTCACCAAACAACGAGGGGAGAGTTATGCCGACTAACTCGCCTCACGTGTCAGTACCTACATCTCCCGCTCAGAGGGAGGTGCGTGATATTGTAGCGCCGAGTACATCTGGGCGGCCATTACAAATCACATTACAGGATATGGCTACTGTTATGACTGAGGTTTTGGCTAAATTACCAGAACTAAGAGGTAAGCGTGATCACTCTGGGGTGAGAACAGAGTGCGCTGATAATATTAGGGCCATGTCAGACACTGCGTCACAGGTGGCAGAACATGAGGACGGAGAACTTCATTCTGTGGGTGACGGTTCTGATCCAAACAGACTGGATTCAGATATTTCAAATTTTAAATTTAAACTGGAAAACCTCCGTGTATTACTAGGGGAGGTGTTAGCGGCTCTGAATGATTGTAACACAGTTGCAATACCAGAGAAAATGTGTAGGTTGGATAAATATTTTGCGGTACCGACGAGTACTGAGGTTTTTCCTATACCTAAGAGACTTACTGAAATTGTTACTAAGGAGTGGGATAGACCCGGTGTGCCGTTCTCACCCCCTCCGATATTTAGAAAAATGTTTCCAATAGACGCCACCACAAGGGACTTATGGCAAACGGTCCCTAAGGTGGAGGGAGCAGTTTCTACCTTAGCTAAGCGTACCACTATCCCGGTGGAGGATAGCTGTGCTTTTTCAGATCCAATGGATAAAAAGTTAGAGGGTTACCTTAAGAAAATGTTTGTTCAACAAGGTTTTATATTGCAACCCCTTGCATGCATTGCGCCGATCACGGCTGCAGCGGCATTCTGGATTGAGTCTCTGGAAGAGAACATTGGTTCAGCTACTCTGGACGACATTACGGACAGGCTTAGAGTCCTTAAACTAGCTAATTCATTCATTTCGGAGGCCGTAGTACATCTTACTAAACTTACGGCGAAGAATTCAGGATTCGCCATTCAGGCACGCAGGGCGCTGTGGCTAAAATCCTGGTCAGCTGATGTTACTTCTAAGTCTAAATTGCTTAATATACCTTTCAAAGGGCAGACCTTATTCGGGCCCGGGTTGAAAGAGATTATCGCTGACATTACAGGAGGTAAAGGCCATGCCCTGCCTCAGGACAAAGCCAAGACTAGACAGTCTAATTTTCGTTCCTTTCGTAATTTCAAAGCAGGAGCAGCATCAACTTCCTCTGCACCAAAACAGGAAGGAGCTGTTGCTCGCTACAGACAAGGCTGGAAACCTAACCAGTCCTGGAACAAGGGCAAGCAGACTAGGAAACCTGCTGCTTCCCCTAAAACAGCATGAATTGAGGGCCCCCGATCCGGGATCGGATCTAGTGGGGGGCAGACTTTCTCTCTTCGCCCAGGCTTGGGCAAGAGATGTTCAGGATCCCTGGGCGCTAGAGATAATATCTCAGGGATACCTTCTGGACTTCAAATACTCTCCTCCAAGAGAGAGATTTCATCTGTCAAGATTGTCAACAATCCAGACAAAGAAAGAGGCGTTTCTACGCTGCGTACAAGAGCTCTTGTTAATGGGAGTAATCCATCCAGTTCCACGATCGGAACAGGGACAGGGGTTTTACTCAAATCTGTTTGTGGTTCCCAAAAAAGAGGGAACTTTCAGACCAATCCTGGACTTAAAGATCCTAAACAAATTCCTAAGAGTTCCATCGTTCAAGATGGAGACTATTCGGACAATTTTACCTATGATCCAAGAGGGTCAGTACATGACCACTGTAGATTTAAAAGATGCTTACCTTCACATACCGATTCACAAAGATCATTATCGGTACCTAAGGTTTGCCTTCCTAGACAGGCATTACCAGTTTGTGGCTCTTCCATTCGGATTGGCTACAGCTCCAAGAATCTTCACAAAGGTTCTGGGTGCTCTTCTGGCGGTACTAAGACCGCGGGGAATCTCGGTAGCTCCATACCTAGACGACATTCTGATACAAGCTTCAAGCTTTCAAACTGCCAAGTCTCATACAGAGTTAGTGCTGGCATTTCTAAGGTCACATGGATGGAAGGTGAACGAAAAGAAAAGTTCACTCGTTCCACTCACAAGAGTTCCCTTCCTGGGGACTCTTATAGATTCTGTAGAAATGAAGATTTACCTGACAGAGGACAGGCTAACAAGACTTCAAAGTGCTTGCCGCACCCTTCATTCCATTCAACACCCGTCAGTGGCTCAATGCATGGAGGTAATCGGCTTAATGGTAGCGGCAATGGACATAGTACCCTTTGCACGCTTACACCTCAGACCACTGCAACTGTGCATGCTAAGTCAGTGGAATGGGGATTACTCAGACTTATCCCCTTCTCTGAATCTGGATCAAGAGACCAGAAATTCTCTTCTATGGTGGCTTTCTCGGCCACATCTGTCCAGGGGGATGCCATTCAGCAGACCAGACTGGACAATTGTAACAACAGACGCCAGCCTTCTAGGTTGGGGTGCCGTCTGGAATTCTCTGAAGGCTCAGGGACAATGGAGTCAGGAGGAGAGTCTCCTGCCAATAAACATTCTGGAATTGAGAGCAGTTCTCAATGCCCTCCTGGCTTGGCCCCAGTTGACAACTCGGGGGTTCATCAGGTTTCAGTCGGACAACATCACGACTGTAGCTTACATCAACCATCAGGGAGGGACAAGAAGCTCCCTAGCTATGATGGAAGTATCAAAGATAATTTGCTGGGCAGAGTCTCACTCTTGCCACCTGTCAGCAATCCACATCCCGGGAGTGGAGAACTGGGAGGCGGATTTCTTAAGTCGTCAGACTTTTCATCCGGGGGAGTGGGAACTTCATCCGGAGGTCTTTGCCCAAATACTTCGACGTTGGGGCAAACCAGAGATAGATCTCATGGCGTCTCGACAGAACGCCAAGCTTCCTCGTTACGGGTCCAGATCCAGGGATCCAGGAGCAGTCTTGATAGATGCTCTGACAGCACCTTGGGACTTCAGGATGGCTTACGTGTTTCCACCCTTCCCGTTGCTTCCTCGATTGATTGCCAGAATCAAACAAGAGAGAGCATCAGTGATTCTAATAGCACCTGCGTGGCCACGCAGGACTTGGTATGCAGACCTGGTGGACATGTCATCCTGTCCACCTTGGTCTCTACCTCTGAAACAGGACCTTCTGATACAGGGTCCCTTCAAACATCAAAATCTAACTTCTCTGAAGCTGACTGCTTGGAAATTGAACGCTTGATTTTATCAAGACGTGGATTTTCGGAGTCAGTTATTGATACCTTAATACAGGCTAGGAAACCTGTTACCAGAAAGATTTACCATAAGATATGGCGTAAATACCTATATTGGTGTGAATCCAAAGGTTACTCTTGGAGTAAGGTTAGGATTCCTAGGATATTGTCTTTTCTACAAGAAGGTTTAGAAAAGGGTTTATCTGCTAGTTCATTAAAGGGACAGATCTCAGCTCTGTCCATTCTGTTACACAAACGTCTGTCAGAAGTTCCTGACGTCCAGGCTTTTTGTCAGGCTTTGGCCAGAATTAAGCCTGTGTTTAAAACTGTTGCTCCACCATGGAGTTTAAACCTTGTTCTTAATGTTTTACAGGGCGTTCCGTTTGAACCCCTTCATTCCATTGATATAAAGTTGTTATCTTGGAAAGTTCTATTTTTAATGGCTATTTCCTCGGCTCGAAGAGTCTCTGAATTATCAGCCTTACATTGTGATTCTCCTTATTTGATTTTTCATTCGGATAAGGTAGTCCTGCGTACTAAACCTGGGTTCTTACCTAAGGTAGTTACTAACAGGAATATCAATCAAGAGATTGTTGTTCCTTCTTTATGCCCAAATCCTTCTTCAAAGAAGGAACGTCTACTGCACAACCTGGATGTAGTCCGTGCTCTAAAATTTTACTTACAGGCAACTAAGGAATTTCGACAAACGTCTTCTCTGTTTGTCATTTACTCTGGGCAGAGGAGAGGTCAAAAAGCTTCCGCTACCTCTCTTTCTTTTTGGCTTCGTAGCATAATTCGTTTAGCTTATGAGACTGCTGGACAGCAGCCTCCTGAAAGAATTACAGCTCATTCTACTAGAGCTGTGGCTTCCACTTGGGCCTTCAAGAATGAGGCCTCTGTGGAACAGATTTGCAAGGCTGCAACTTGGTCTTCGCTTCATACTTTTTCCAAATTTTACAAATTTTACACTTTTGCTTCATCGGAGGCTATTTTTGGGAGAAAGGTTCTTCAGGCAGTGGTTCCTTCTGTATAAAGAGCCTGCCTATCCCTCCCGTCATCCGTGTACTTTTGCTTTGGTATTGGTATCCCAGAAGTAATGATGACCCGTGGACTGATCACACTTAACAGAAGAAAACATAATTTATGCTTACCTGATAAATTCCTTTCTTCTGTAGTGTGATCAGTCCACGGCCCGCCCTGTTTTTAAGGCAGGTAAATATTTTTTAATTTATACTCCAGTCACCACTTCACCCTTGGCTTTTCCTTTCTCGTTGGTCCTTGGTCGAATGACTGGGAGTGACGTAGAGGGGAGGAGCTATATGCAGCTCTGCTGGGTGAATCCTCTTGCACTTCCTGTTGGGGAGGAGTAATATCCCAGAAGTAATGATGACCCGTGGACTGATCACACTACAGAAGAAAGGAATTTATCAGGTAAGCATAAATTATGTTTTCTTGTGAGTCACCTTTTCTGATTTTTCATCAAGATAAGGCAGTTTTGCGGACTTCATTTAAATTTTTACCTAAACTTGTGAATTCTAACAACATTAATAGGGAAATTGTTGTCCCCTCTTTGTGTCCTAATCCTAAGAAATATTTTGGAGAGAACCTTACATTCTCTGGATGTTGTAAGAGCTTTGAAATATTATGTTGAAGCTACTAAAGATTTCAGAAAGCTTCTGCCATTTCATTGGCATCTTGGTTAAAGCTTTTGATTCATAAGCCTTATTTGGAGTCGGGTCAGGCCCCGCCTCAGAGAATCACAGCTCTTTCTACTAGATCGGTCTCCACTTCATGGGCTTTTAAGAATGAAGCTTCACTTGATCAGATTTGCAAAGCAGCTACTTGGTCTTCTTTGCATTCATTTACTAAATTCTACCGTTTTGATGTATTTGCCTTTTCGGAAGCAGTTTTTGGTAGAAAAGTTCTTCAGGCAGCTGTTTCAGTTTGATTCCTCTGCTTATGTTTTAAGTTTTTTTCTTTTCAATTATGAGAAAAACGTATTTTTTTATTTGTGGATTTTATTTTTTTCAGCGGAAAATGACTGTTTTTATTTTATCCCTCCCTCTCTAGTGACTCTTCTGTGGAGTTCCACATCTTCAGGTATTACTATCCCATACGTCACTAGCTCATGGACTCTTGCCAATTACATGAAATAAAACATAATTTATGTAAGAACTTACCTGATAAATTTATTTATTTCATATTGGCAAGAGTCCATGAGACCCACCCCTTTTATGGTGGTTATGTTTTTTGTATAAAGCACAATTATATTTTCAGTTCCATTTTTGATGCTTTTTACTCCTTTTTCTATCACCTCACTACTTGGCTATTCATTAAACTGTATTGTGGGTGTGGTGAGGGGTGTATTTATAGGCATTTTGAGGTTTGGGATACCTTGCCCCTCCTGGTAGGATTGTATATCCCATACGTCACTAGCTCATGGACTCTCGCCAATATGAAAGAAATGAATTTATCAGGTAAGTTCTTACATAAATTATGTTTTTAAAATAACTTTTTTATTGTTCCTGCTGCATGATATAGAAAGGGTGCAGGAGGCTATTTGCAGCTTAATCTAAGGTAAGACTTTAAGATGACTAAGGTGCAGGCTGTACCTTTAACAACTGATTAGTGACAAATAACAGAGTTTCTCCTCTTTAGCCCCACAAGCTGCACATTGGGTTTGGGAGCCTAGCCAGATAGTTTTTATTTTTATCCCTAATGTACAAACTGCTCTTACAGAGGGGGCGATCAGTGTAGAGGTGAAAACATCCTCTGAGCATCTGCACCAGACAAGTTCGCTCGTCTCTAACCATTTCCACATGTTGCAATCAACATCCTTCTTTGTTGCTAATGAAAATATATGATTGTATCTTTGTGAACAATCAGATAATATCTGCATCTGTTCTTTACTAAATATGGTCTGTTAGATTTTATTATATCTGCAGCCATGAGAGAGACGCTGGGCAAGGCTAGAGATTACAGGCTGAGATATAAAAGAGACAGGCAGTTAGGGGAGAGGCACCGGACTGAGACAGAGGGGAGAGGCACCGGACTGAGACAGAGGGGAGAGGCATTAGACTGAGACAGAGGGGAGAGGCATTAGACTGAGACAGAGGGGAGAGGCACCGGACTGAGACAGAGGGGAGAGGCACCGGACTGAGACAGAGGGGAGAGGCACCGGACTGAGACAGAGGGGAGAGGCACCGGACTGAGACAGAGGGGAGAGGCATTAGACTGAGACAGAGGGGAGAGGCACCGGACTGAGACAGAGGGGAGAGGCCATGAGAGACACACTGTTCAAGGCTAGAGATGACAGGCTGAGCTACAAGAGAGACAGGCAGTTAGGGGAGAGGCACCGGACTGAGACAGAGGGGAGAGGCACTGGACTGAGACAGAGGGGAGAGACATTAGACTGAGACAGAGGGGAGAGGCGTTAGACTGAGACAGAGGGGAGAGGCGTTAGACTGAGACAGAGGGGAGAGGCGTTAGACTGAGACAGAGGGGAGAGGCGTTAGACTGAGACAGAGGGGAGAGGCGTTGGACTGAGACAGAGGGGAGAGAGGCGTTGGACTGAGACAGAGGGGAGAGATGCGTTGGACTGAGTCAGAGGGGAGAGAGGCGTTGGACTGAGACAGAGGGGAGAGAGGCGTTGGACTGAGACAGAGGGGAGAGAGGCGTTGGACTGAGACAGAGGGGAGAGAGGCGTTGGACTGAGACAGAGGGGGGAGAGGCGTTGGACTGAGACAGAGGGGAGAGAGGCGTTGGACTGAGACAGAGGGGAGAGAGGCGTTGGACTGAGACAGAGGGGGGAGAGGCGTTGGACTGAGACAGAGGGGAGAGAGGCGTTGGACTGAGACAGAGGGGAGAGAGGCGTTGGACTGAGACAGAGGGGAGAGAGGCGTTGGACTGAGACAGAGGGGAGAGAGGCGTTGGACTGAGACAGAGGGGAGAGAGGCGTTGGACTGAGACAGAGGGGAGAGAGGCGTTGGACTGAGACAGAGGGGAGAGAGGCGTTGGACTGAGACAGAGGGGAGAGAGGCGTTGGACTGAGACAGAGGGGAGAGAGGCGTTGGACTGAGACAGAGGGGAGAGAGGCGTTGGACTGAGACAGAGGGGAGAGAGGCGTTGGACTGAGACAGAGGGGAGAGAGGCGTTGGACTGAGACAGAGGGGAGAATCAGGGGGCAGGTGCCAAGCTGTGATATGAGAGAGACTAAGGACCCGATGATATTAAGGTCTCTAGGCTGGTGAGATTATTTAAGAATACTGCCAGCACTTCTATTTCCCTGGTGGAATTATATAAAGACACTTTTACCCTAAGGGTGTCTCGCTAAGGGGCGTATACTGCATTTTCGCATGGGAAGGAGATGTATACATTACAAAAGTGCACAATGAAAATCATAATTTAAAAATCATACAAAATGAATAATTGAACCATTCACACAAAAATACTCAGGAACAAAATGTATTGTTAAGGTGCATAAAAAACATAAAATAAGTATGTAGGTTATACAGGAATACTCATATTAAATATGCAATTGTCATTTAAAGGGATTATTCTAGTCAAAATTAAACTTTCATGATTCAGATAGAGCAGAAATTTTAAGAAACTTTCTAATTTACGTCTATTATCAATTTTTCTTTGTTCTCTTTGTATCTTTAGTTGAAAAGCAATAATGTACGCTAAGGAGCTGGCCCATTTTTGGTTGAGCACCTGAGTAGCGCTTGTTGATTGGTATCTAAATGTAGCCACGAATCAGCAAGCGCTACCCAGATTTCAAATAAAGATAGCAAGAGAACTAAGAAACATAGCTAATAGGAGCAACTTAGAAAGTTTCTTAAAATTGCTGCTCTATCTGAATCATGAAAGTTTAATTTTGACTAGACTATCCCTTTAAGTACACCGGATGTGCAAAAACTCTTAGAAATGTGTACTTATAAATACAAAATACAAAGCGTAATTGTTTTTTTTTTGTTTTTTTAAATGGGCTGAACATGGGCGTATATAAAATTGTGTCTCACATCCCAGCATAATTCTCTAAACATTTTTGTTATTATTATTGTATAGAATATCTGGTTTTTAGGTTATGGTTATAAATTTATAAATTGATTATTTTCCTCTGCATTGGGGTCTGATGAAGATGATATATACTATTACAAGATATGAAATCTGCCACTAGAAGAATGCTTTTCTATGAATAATAATGAATGTTAAGCTTTAATAAGCTGTGAAAAGAAGGGGTTAATAGACCTACAGTGCCACCTAGTGGTACAAGTGTATATAAGTCATTGTAACATAATTGTTTGGCATTGCATGACTAAGGGATTGTCCACTCTCCTGAAACATCGCCTTTTTTCTTGTCTTTGTGATATTGAATAAATGACTTTTGCTGTCACCTGCTCTCCTGTATCTAGTGAGAGGAGAGGTGCCAGGCTAAGATCTGAGAGTGGTGGTGGGCAAGAGGATAGGGGCCAGGCTAAGATCTAAGAGTGGTGGTGGGCAAGAGGAGAGGTGCCAGGCTAAGATCTGAGAGTGGTGGTGGGCAAGAGGAGAGGTGCCAGGCTAAGATCTGAGAGTGGTGGTGGGCAAGAAGAGAGGTGCCAGGCTAAGATCTGAGAGTGGTGATGGGCAAGAAGAGAGGTGCCAGACTAAGATCTGAGAGTGGTGGTGGGCAAGAGGAGAGGTGCCAGGCTAAGATCTGAGAGTGGTGGTGGGCAAGAGGAGAGGTGCCAGGCTAAGATCTGAGAGTGGTGGTGGGCAAGAAGAGAGGTGCCAGGCTAAGATCTGAGAGTGGTGGTGGGCAAGAGGAGAGGTGCCAGTCTAAGATCTGAGAGTGGTGGTGGGCAAGAGGAGAGGTGCCAGGCTAAGATCTGAGAGTGGTGATGGGCAAGAAGAGAGGTGCCAGACTAAGATCTGAGAGTGGTGGTGGGCAAGAGGAGAGGTGCCAGGCTAAGATCTGAGAGTGATGGTGGGCAAGGAGAGGTGCCAAGCTAAGATCTGAGAGTGGTGGTGGGCAAGTGGAGAGGTGCCAGGCTAAGATCTGAGAGTGGTGATGGGCAAGAGGAGAGGTGCCAAGCTAAGATCTGAGAGTGGTGGTGGGCAAGAGGAGAGGTGCCAGGCTAAGATCTGAGAGTGGTGGTGGGCAAGGAGAGAGGTGCCAAGCTAAGATCTGAGAGTGGTGGTGGGCAAGAGGAGATGTGCCAGGCTACAATATGAGAGTGATGTTGGGCAAGAGGAGAGCCTAGATTGACTAATAACTAAAATGTCTGCACTACTGGTCCATAGTTGAACTTAGCTGGTGATTGTTGAGTAAGCACATATATTGCTTTGCAGCCATGTGCAGTACAATACTTCTCTGGAGTAATTAGTGACATGATTAAGTCTGGTATAGGGAGTTAAACACATAGGTATAAGGAAGAATGCAAGTAAGAAAATGCTCTCATACATCAGCATGGCTGTCCCCTTTAATGTCTTCCCAATTATCGATTTTACCTACTGGAGTGTATTAAATTGTTAAAGAAATAGCTCCTTCAGCCTTAATTTTCTCATTTGAAATAGCTGATTTTGCCTATTGTTTCCCCACCTATACTGAACATTTATAAACTTAAAGGGACAGTATACACCAATTTTCATATAACTGCATGTAATAGACACTACTATAAAGAATAAGATGCACAGATACTGATCTAAAAATCCAGTATAAACCTGTTTAAAAACTTACTTAGAAGCTCCCAGTTTAGCACTGTTGATAAGGTTAGGCTGGCACACCCAGTAAAATTGGCTGGGAAAACAAGAAGAGCAGACCCTCCCCCCAACAATCCGGCAGTTGATTATTTACAACTATAGGATTGGTATTGACACAGCTGTTTGGGTAGGTTGTGGTCTTTTGGAATCAGTCAAGAGATCCTTGGGGGAGGTGCCTTTTTCTTTTAAGCTGCTATAGGAACAATACATATAGGAAACTTTTCCATACATGTTGTTTTTTAACTGCCATGATGCCAAGTATCCAGGAATGTCCAGCTTCACCAAGGGCCCAATTCTACAAAGCTCTCTGTTGTGGTGATATTCTATAAGAGGCCATGTCAGTATTATTGTTTTAAAGGCAATTCTTACCTAGGGAACTTTAGATCTCATTAAGGGGAGGACACTAATGCATTATATTAAGGAGAGACAGTAAATTTACAATATAATGCTCAGTAAAATAAGTGATGTTTTCTCTCCATGCTGGCGAGCTTTTGAGAAATGAGTCCAAGGTCTATACAACTCTAAAGTCTTCTAGTTTTCTATTTTTTATCTTCTAAAATTGTATCATTCTTAAAATAAATTAAAATGTAAAAAAACTAAATTTAGGCAACTTAGGAACATATGTCACACGCACGCTCACACATACAACCACACAAACATACATCCGCATGCACACACATACATATGTATGCACGCACACACATGTAAACACATACATACATATACACACACTGTGACGGTTTAAGATATTAAATCTGAAATTTTTTTCTCTGGGGTTTCTTTTTTATTTATATATTTTTTTTATCTTTTCTAAAAGAGACAAAAATAACAGCAGGTAGTTGGTGAAGCAAGTGTGTGCCGTGGAGTCACCCGGGTGACACCACCAGAATGTTTTTTTTTTAATTTATTGAAATTCAAAGAAATACAATGTAGAGATGCATATATTTTTTTATTAGAGAGGCCAGCATTTGTGAACAGTGGGACTGGGGAAGTTGTAGACACTTAATTGTTTTGCTCCTTGAGCCAGCGCTGCAATTTCCACAAATAGTTTTCCCGGCTGCTTTTGCCTGTTTGCCCTTTGCTCCTCCCCTGCACAATTTTACTATGAATGTTGTGGGCGTGCCCTGGGGCTTGCAAAGTTGCGCTGCTAGCCTAAACCTGCCTGCCTATCTGTGCTCACTGCTCAATGACGTGTGGAGCAGTGGAGTCACTCACTGCTGTGCTGTCTCTCTAAACGGTAACCGGGAAATCGTGAGGGGGATGCCTGGCACCTGACCGCATGACTGTCTGACACTGTCTCTAAAGTGAAGGAGCCACGTATGATGCCCACCAGACCGGTACGGTTATGGTACACTAAGTGCACACTGAAGAGGTAGGAGGGGAGGGCGCGTGTGGGTCTGGGGGTGGGCAGAGTGCAGAGGTGATTGGCCATAAGAAGTGGTAGGCACACGGCCCGGGGCTGTGCACTGACAGACTTGGAACAGAGTCAGAGAGCAGAATTTTCATAGTTTGCGCACCTAAACCTTTTCTTTAGTGATTTATTTTTAGAGTGCACTGTTTATCTTTCATTTGATGCTCTGCTGAGCCAGGGAGCAGCTCTAGTGTTTCTGTGTGTGTGCCTGAGTGTTTCTTTCATGTAATTGGCAAGAGTCCATGAGCTAGTGACGTATGGGATATAACATCCTACCAGGAGGGGCAAAGTTTCCCAAACCTCAAAATGCCTATAAATACACCCCTCACCACACCCACAATTCAGTTTTTACAAACTTTGCCTCCTATGGAGGTGGTGAAGTAAGTTTGTGCTAAGATTTCTACGTTGATATGCGCTTCTCAGCATTTTAAAGCCAGATTCCTCTCAGAGTACAGTGAATGGGATGTGAAGGGAGTATCACCTATTGAATTCTATGGTTTTCCTCATGGGAGATCTATTTCATAGGTTCTCTGTTATCGGTTGTAGAGATTAAAGGGCCATAATACCCAAATGTTTAAACACTTGAAAGTGATGCAGTATAGCTGTAAAAAGCTGACTATAAAATATCACCTGAACATCTCTATGTAAAAAAGAAAGATATTTTACCTCAAAAGTTCCTCAGTAGCCACATCCCATTGTAAAGGATTTCTAAGCAGCATATTAGTATGTCTGTCCCGGGACAGCTGAAAGGATGAGCCTCGTGCACTCTCATGTTATTTCCCTATTCAGTGTAACAATAAAATCTCATGAGAGTTAAGTCAAATCTCATGAGATCACAGTAAAAGAGTTCATGACCTCAGCAGTGCTGATGCTGATTGGCTGCTGTTCATTTCTTCATTTTTAAATTTTTTTTTACCTGCAGCTGGGAGCAGCTGAGTATAACTTTTTATACAGAACTTACTCTGCTGAGCTGACGAGATTGTGAGGTAAAATATCGTCCTTTTTTACATAGAGATGCTCAGGTGATATTTTCCTGTCAGCTTTTTACAGTTATACTGCATCAGTTTCAAGTGATTTAGCATATGAGTATTATGTCCCTTTAATCTCCTACCTCCCTTTTCAGATCGACAATATACTCTCATATTCCATTACCTCTACTGATAACCGTTTCAGTACTGGTTTGGCTGTCTGCTATATGTGGATGGGTGTCTTTTGGTAAGTATGTTTTCATTACTTAAGACACTCTCAGCTATGGTTGGCACTTTATGTATTTATATAAAGTTCTAAATATATGTATTGTACTTATATTTGCCATGATTCAGGTTTCAGTATATTTCCTTTTGCATACTGTCAGTTTCATATCTGGGAAATGCTTTTTTATGAAAATGTATTTCTTACCTGGGGTATAGTCTCTTTTTCAAATTGACTGTCTTTTAAATTTGCGGGCAGAATTAGGCTTGCGAGGGCGCAAAATGCCAAAGTTTATTGCGTCATTCTTGGCGCAAGATTTTTTTTGGTGCGAAGTTACGTTCGTTGACGCAAATTCGTCATTTCCGGCGTCTTAGTTTACGCCGAGTCCATCACAAGGTTCCATAATCTATGACGCAAGTGTGTCGTTTCCGGACGTTTTTGGCGCCAAAATATATTTTTCTGTTTGTTGTGCGTCATACTTGGCGCCAAATATTTTCATTATTTAAGACCCCATTCCTATTTGCCTCTTGCCTTTTTCTATGTCAGAGGGCTATGCTGTTTGCATTTTTTCCCATTCCTGAAACTGCCATATAAGGAAATTGATCATTTTGTTTTATATGTTGTTTTTTTCTCTTACATTTGCAAGATGTCTCAATCTGATCCTGTCTCAGAATTCACTGTTGGATCCCTGCTGCCTGATAAGTTTTACCAAAATTAAGTGCATTTGTTGTAAACTTGTGGAGATTATACCTCCAGCTGTGGTTTGTAATAGTTGTCATGATAAACTTTTGCATGCATGTATCCATCAATAGTAGTTCATTACCTGTTGCTGTTCCCTCAACATCTAATGCACAAGATATACCTGTAAATTTAAAAGAATTTATTTCTGATTCTATTCAGAAGGCTTTGTCTGCTATTCCGCCTTCTAATAAACGTAAAAGGTCTTTTAAAACTTCTCATAGAGTTTATGAAATTTCAAATGAACGGCAACATACTGATTTATCCTTCTCTGATGAGGATCTATCTGATTCAGAAGATCCTGCCTCAGATATTGAAACTGACAAATCCTCTTATTTAAAATGGAGTATATTTGTTCTTCATTAATAGAAGTGTTGATTAAATTGGATATGGAGGAAACTAGTCCTCTTGATATTAAAACTAGTAAACGTTTAAATTCTGTTTATAAACCTGTGGTTATTCCAGGGGTTTTTTCAGTTCCTGGTGCTATTTCTGATATGATTTCTAAAGAATGGAATAGGCCTGGTACTTCTTTTATTCCTTCTTCAAGGTTTAAAAAATTGTCTCCTTTGCCAGCAGTTAGATTGGAGTTTTGGGAAAAGATCCCCAAAGTTGATGGGGCTATCTCTACTCTTGCTAAACGTATTACTATTTCTACGGAAGATAGAACTTCTTTTAAAGATCCTTTAGATAGGAAACTTGAATCTTATCTAAGGAAGGCTTATTTATATATATTTAGCATTGGTAGCATAATGGCTAGCTGAACTACCTTGCAAGCAGAAGGTTTGTGGTTTGAATCCAGCTACTGCTCTTTGAATGTGCACTCAAAAATTGCTTATTTATATTCAGGTCATCTTCTTAGGCCTGCAATTTCTTTGGCTGATGTTGCAGCTGCTTCAACTTTTTGGCTGGAAACTTTAGCGCAACAAGTATCGGATAATGATTTGTCTAGCATTGTTAAGTTGATTCAACATGCTAATAATTTCATTTGTGATGCCATTTTTTATATCATCAAAATTGATGTTAGATATATGTCTTTAGCTATTTTAGCTAGAAGAGCTTTGTGGCTCAAATCTTGGAATGCTGATATGACTTCTAAGTCCAGATTGCTATCTCTTTCTTTCCAAGGTAATAAATTATTTGGTTCTCAGTTGGATTCAATAATTTCAACTGTCACTGGGGGAAAGGGAGTTTTTTTGCCTCAGGATAAAAAACCTAAGGGCAAATCTAAATCTTCTAACCGTTTTCGTTCCTTTCGACATAATAAGGAACAGAAATCAAATCCTTCCCCAAAGGAATCTGTTTCCAATTGGAAGCCTTCTTCAAATTGGAATAAATTCAAGCCATTTAAGAGATCAAAGCCAGCCCCCAAGTCCGCATGAAGGTGCGGCCCTCATTCCAGCTCAGCTGGTAGGGGGCAGATTAAAATTTTTCAAAGATGTTTGGATCAATTCGGTCCAAAATCATTGGATTCAGAGTATTGTCTCTCAGGGGTACAGAATAGGATTCAGAGTAAGACCGCCTGTGAGAAGATTGGTTTCTCTCACGCATTCCAGCGAACCCAGTAAAGGCTCAGGCTTTCCTGAAGTGTGTTTCAGACCTGGAGTTATCAGGGGTAATCATACCAGTTCCGTTTCGGGAACAGGGTTTGGGGTTTTATTCAAATCTATTCATTGTCCAAAAGAAAGAAAATTCATTCAGACCAGTTTTGGATCTAAAGATTTTGAATCAATATGTAAGAGTACCAACTTTCAAGATGGTGACTATAAGGACTATGCTGCCTTTTGTTCAGCAAGGGCATTATATGTCCACAAAAGACTTACAGGATGCATATCTTCATATTCTGATTCATCCGGATCACTATCAGTTCCTGAGATTCTCTTTTCTAGACAAGCATTACCAATTTGTTGCTCTTCCTTTTGGCCTAGCGACAGCTCCAAGAATCTTTTCAAAGGTTCTCAGGGCCCTACTCTCTGTAATCAGAAGCGGTGTATTGCAGCGTTTCCTTATTTGGACGATATCTTGGTACTCGCTCAGTCTTTACGTTCTGCAGAATCTCACACGAATCAACTAGTATTGTTTCTTCAAAGACATGGTTGGAGGATCAATTTACCAAAAAGTTCTTTGATTCCTCAGACAAAGGTAACCTTTTTAGGTTTCCAGATAGATTCAGTGTCCATGACTTTGTCTCTAACAGTGCAAAAGGAGAACGAAGGAATCACCACCGCTGCAAAAAGTTAAAACGCTTTCTTTATTCAAAAATATTTAAAAAGGAATACAGGACAGCAGTACCCATGGTCAAAGTTAGAAGGAGTAAAGCAAAATCTGGCTTACCCGTTTCAGCATAAAGCCGTAGTCATAGCCTGTTTGTTTGCTTGCAACCCTGTGTTTAAAAAGACACTGCCATTAAAGTGCTAATCATTCGAATCAATACAGATTTATACGGACAATATATATTCAGTGCTGTCTTTGTATAGGAACATGTTCACTTTAAAAAATGTTTCAACTTTTTCACAGGTATATAGGCTTCACTAATAAGCTTTTAGGCCCGCTATAAAGGGATTTAGATTGAGGTATTAACCATATACTAGATGAGAAATAGAATATCCACTTGTTCCTACTAACAAATAACTGGTCTATCATGTTGTGACAATTGTTACAATTGCATTAATTAATTTGTTTATTTACTGAACATATGCAATATTTTGGTGATTCATTAGTCACAACATATATGTCCCAGAGGTATTTTGTAATTTCATTCATTGTCATTTGCTTATTTAAGTAACCAAAAAATCATTTACAGATCCATATATTAAATATTAAATGCATCAAATGATCTAGTATGTACAAATAGTTTTTTTTTACTATATCCCCACCAATCATGTTAAATTCTTTGTAGTCAGTATATACCTGGCAGGTGTAACTAGTTAGAGGAGGAGTTTTCGTTACTGAATCATTTTAATGGCAGTTTCTTTTTAAACACAGGGTTGCAAGCAAACAAACAGGCTATGACTATGGCTTTATGCTGAAACGCGTAAGCCAGATTTTGCTTTACTCCTTCTAACTTTGACCATGGGTACTGCTATCCTGTATTCCTTTTAAAATATTTTTGAATAAAGAAAGAGTTTTAACTTTTTGCAGCGGTGGTGATTCCTTTGTTCTCCTTTTGCATTGTTACTACCGACATCACCACGCTGAGCCGCTGTGCTGGGAGCCACGATAGGATTGGCTGGAGAGCACACACCCACCAGAATACGTCACAGGTTTGGATATCGGACGCAAGCAGAAGATCTAAGGCCACCGAAAAGCACAGAGTGAGCGGAAGGAATAGAGGGTAACCGAGATTAAGGTCCCTGGATGAAGAATACCTGCTCACACTAACATCGGAAGACCGGTCTTTCTGCAGAAGTGACTGAATAGGTGTGTGGAAGGTATGGTAATTGGGCCCGCCGAGGCTTTACTTCTTAAGATTGCTGCAATGCACTGGAATGTTTACATACAGTGTTTTGAACGCTAAGCTTTTGTTTGGAACGATCAGCAAGTTAAAGCTGTACAGAGGAGGATACCTCCAAGCAACAATACACTAAGTAGTATATATACTTATGCATACCTCCATACATTTTATGTGACAGTTTTCCTCTTTTTACAAGTTAAGTTTATATAAACAGTATCGTTACCAGCAATCCTAACTTATATAATAAAGCACTAAGCTTACAAAGCACTTCAGTGTTGGAACTTTTAAAGAGTATATAACCTTATATCACCCTTTGATTCTTTGTCTCTAACAGACCAGAGACGTTTGAAATTGGTTGCAGCCTGTCGGAACGTTCAGTCTCAGTCATTCCCTTCAGTAGCTATGTGCATGGAAGTTTTAGGTCTCATGACTGCAGCAACGGACGCGATCCCCTTTGCTCGTTTTCATATGAAACCTCTTCAGCTTTGTATGCTGAACCAATGGTGCAGGGATTATACAAGGATATCACAATTAATATCCTTAAATTCCAATGTTCGACTTTCTCTGTCTTGGTGGTTAGATCACCATCGTATAATTCTAGGGGCCTCTTTCGTTCATCCAACCTGGACTGTGATCACAACAGATGCGAGTCTTTCAGGTTGGGGAGCTTTTTGGGGATCTCTGACAGCACAAGGGATCTGGAAATCTCAAGAGGCGAGATTACCAATCAATATTTTGGAACTCTGTGCAATTCTCAGGGCCCTTCAGTTTTGGCCTCTGTTGAAGAGAGAACCGTTCATTTGTTTTCAGAGAGACAATATCACAACTGTTGCATATGTCAATCATCAGGGTGGGACTCACAGTCCTCAAGCTATGAAAGAAGTATCTTGGATACTTGTTTGGGCGGAATCCAGCTCCTGTCTAATTTCTGCGGTTCATATCCCAGGTAAAGACAATTGGGAAGCGGATTATCTCAGTCGTCAGACTTTACATCCGGGAGAATGGTCATTCCACCCAAATGTGTTTTCTCAAATTGTTCAGATGTGGGGCCTTCCAGAAATAAATCTGATTGGATCTCATCTAAACAAAAAAAATTCCAGGTACCTGTCCAGGTCCAGGGATCCTCAGGCGGAAGCAGTGGATGCATTGACACTTCCGTGGTGTTATCAACCTGCTTATATTTTCCCGCCTCTAGTTCCTCTTCCAAAAGTGATCTCCATGATCATCAGGGAGCAATCGTTTGTGCTGCTGGTGGCTCCAGCATGGTCTCACAGGTTTTGGTATGTGGATCTTGTTCGGATGTCTAGTTGCCAACCTTGGCCACTTCCATTAAGGCCAGACCTTCTATCTCAAGGTCCGTTTTTCCATCAGGATCTCAAATCATTAAATTTGAAAGTATGGAATATTGAACGATTAGTACTTAGTCATAGAGGTTTCTCTGACTCAGTGATTAATACTATGTTGCAGGCTCGTAAATCTGTTTTTAGAAAGATTTATTATCGAGTTTGGAAGACTTACATTTCATGGTGTTCTCATAAATTTTCTTGCCATTCTTTTTGAATTCCTAGAATTTTAAAGTTTCTTCAGGATGGTTTGGATAAAGGTTTGTCTGCAAGTTCCTTGAAAGGACAAATCTCTGCTCTTTCTGTTTTATTCCACAGGAAAATTGCTAAACTTCCTGATATTCATTGTTTTTTTTACAGGCTTTGGTTCGTATCAAGCCTGTCATTAAATCAATCTCTCCTCCTTGGAGTCTTATTTTGGTTTTGAAGGCTTTACAGGCTCCTCCATTTGAGCCTATGCATTCTTTGGACATTAAACTACTTTCTTGGAAAGTGTTGTTCCATTTGGCCATCTCTTCTGCTAGAAGAGTTTCTGAATTATCTACTCTCTCTTGTGATTCTCCTTTTCTGATTTTTCATCAGGATAAGGCAGTTTTGCGGACTTCATTTAAATTCTTACCTAAGGTTGTAAATTCTAACAACATTAATAGAGAAATTGTTGTCCATTCTTTGTGTCCTAATCCTAACAATTCTTTGGAGAGATCTTTACATTCTTTGGATGTGGTGAGAACTCTTAAATATTATGTGGAAGCCACTTAAGATTTCAGGAAGACTTATAGTCTATTTGTTATCTTTTCTGTTTCCAGGAAAGGTCAGAAGGCTTCTGCCTTTTCTTTGGCATCGTGGTTAAAGCTTTTGATTCATCAAACTTATTTGGAGTCGGGTAAAACCCCGCCTCAGAGAATTACAGCTCATTCTACTAGATCAGTTTCCACTTCTTGGGCTTTTAAGAATGAAGCTTCAGTTGATCAGATTTGCAAAGCAGCAACTTGGTCTTCTTTGCATACATTTACAAAAATTCTACCATTTTAATGTATTTGCTTCTTCGGAAGCAGTTTTTGGTAGAAAAGTTCTTCAGGCAGCGGTTTCAGTTTGATTCTTCTGCTTATGATTTAAGTTTTTCTTTTTGTTTTTTGAGAATAAATTTATATTTGGGTTGTGGATTAAAGGGACACTGAACCCAAATTTTTTCTTTCGTGATTCAGATAGAGCATGCAATTTTAAGCAACTCTCTAATTTACTCCTATTATCAATGTTTCTTCGTTCTCTTGCTATCTCTATATGAAAAAGAAGGCATCTAAGCTTTTTTCTTGGTTTAGAACGCTGGACAGCAGTTTTTGATCAGCAAGGACAACCTAGGTTGTTCACCAAAAATGGGCCGGCATCTAAACTTACATTCTTGCATTTCAAATAAAGATACCAAGAGAATAAAGAACATTTGATAATAGGAGTAAATTAGAAAGTTGCTTAAAATTTCATGCTCTATCTGAATCTCAAAAGAAAAAAATTGGGTTCAGTGTCCCTTTAATTTTTTGCAGCGAAATGGCTGTTTCTTTCATGTAATTAGCAAGAGTCCATGAGCTAGTGACGTATGGGATATACATTCCTACCAGGAGGGGCAAAGCTTCCCAAACCTCAAAATGCCTATAAATACACCCCTCACCACACCCACAATTCAGTTTTACAAACTTTGCCTCCTATGGAGGTGGTGAAGTAAGTTTGTGCTAGATTCTACGTTGATATGCGCTCCGCAGCAGGTTGGAGCCCGGTTTACCTCTCAGCATGCAGTGAATGTCAGAGGGATGTGAGGAGAGTATTGCCTATTTGAATTCAATGATCTCCTTCTACGGGGTCTATTTCATAGGTTCTCTGTTATCGGTCGTAGAGATTCATCTCTTACCTCCCTTTTCAGATTGACGATATACTCTTATATATACCATTACCTCTGCTGATTCTCGTTTCAGTACTGGTTTGGCTTTCTACAACATGTAGATGAGTGTCCTGGGGTAAGTAAGTCTTATTTTCTGTGACACTCTAAGCTATGGTTGGGCACTTTTTTATAAGTTCTAAATATATGTATTCAAACATTTATTTGCCTTGACTCAGGATATTCAACATTCCTTATTTTCAGACAGTCAGTTTCATATTTGGGATAATGCATTTGAATTAAACAATTTTTTTCTTACCTTAAAATTTGACTTTTCTCTGTGGGCTGTTAGGCTTGCGGGGGCTGAAAATGCTTCATTTTATTGCGTCATTCTTGGCGCGGACTTTTTTGGCGCAAAAATTTTTTTCTGTTTCCGGCGTCATACGTGTCGCCGGAAGTTGCGTCATTTTTGACGTTCTTTTGCGCCAAAAATGTCGGCGTTCCGGATGTGGCGTCATTTTTGGCGCCAAAAGCATTTAGGCGCCAAATAATGTGGGCGTCTTATTTGGCGCTAAAAAAATATGGGCGTCACTTTTGTCTCCACATTATTTAAGTCTCATTTTTTATTGCTTCTGGTTGCTAGAAGCTTGTTCACTGGCATTTTTTCCCATTCCTGTCATTTAAGGAATTTTGATCAATTTTTCTTTATATGTTGTTTCTTCTATTACATATTGCAAGATGTCCCATGTTGAAGAGTCAGAAGATACTTCTGGAAAATCGCTGCCTGGTGCTGGAGCTACCAAAGCTAAGTGTATCTGCTGTAAACTTTTGGTAGCTGTTCCTCCAGCTGTTGTTTGTATTGAATGTCATGACAAACTTGTTAATGCAGATAATATTTCCTTTAGTAAAGTTACATTATCTGTTGCTGTTCCATCAACATCTAATACTCAGAGTGTTCCTGATAACATAAGAGATTTTGTTTCTAAATCCATTAAGAAGGCTATGTCTGTTATTCCTCCTTCTAGTAAACGTAAAAAGTCTTTTAAAACTTCTCATTTTTCAGATGAATTTTTAAATGAACATCATCATTCTGATTCTGATAATGGTTCTTCTGGTTCAGAGGATTCTGTCTCAGAGGTTGATGCTGATAAATCTTCATATTTATTTAAAATGGAATTTATTCGTTCTTTACTTAAAGAAGTCCTAATTGCATTAGAAATTGAGGATTCTGGTCCTCTTGATACTAAATCTAAACGTTTAGATAAGGTTTTTAAATCTCCTGTAGTTATTCCAGAAGTTTTTCCTGTTCCTGGTGCTATTTCTGAAGTAATTTCCAGGGAATGGAATAATTTGGGTAATTCGTTTACTCCTTCTAAACGTTTTAAGCAATTATATCCTGTGCCATCTGACAGATTAGAATTTTGGGACAAAATCCCTAAGGTTGATGGGGCTGTCTCTACTCTTGCTAAGCGTACTACCATTCCTACGGCAGATGGTACTTCCTTTAAGGATCCTTTAGATAGGAAAATTGAATCCTTTCTAAGAAAAGCTTACTTGTGTTCAGGTAATCTTCTTAGACCTGCTATATCTTTGGCGGATGTTGCTGCAGCTTCAACTTTTTGGTTGGAAGCTTTAGCGCAACAAGTAACAGATCATAATTCTCATAGCATTATTATTTTTCTTCAACATGCTAATAATTTTATTTGTGATGCCATCTTTGATATCATTAGAGTTGATGTCAGGTATATGTCTCTAGCTATTTTAGCTAGAAGAGCTTTATGGCTTAAAACTTGGAATGCTGATATGTCTTCTAAGTCTACTCTGCTTTCCCTTTCTTTCCAGGGTAATAAATTATTTGGTTCTCAGTTGGATTCTATTATCTCAACTGTTACTGGAGGGAAAGGAACTTTTTTACCACAGGATAAAAAATCTAAAGGTAAATTTAGGTCTAATAATCGTTTTCGTTCCTTTCGTCACAACAAGGAACAAAAGCCTGATCCTTCATCCTCAGGAGCGGTATCAGTTTGGAAACCATCTCCAGTCTGGAATAAATCCAAGCCTTTTAGAAAATCAAAGCCAGCTCCTAAGTCCACATGAAGGTGCGGCCCTCATTCCAGCTCAGCTGGTAGAGGGCAGATTACGTTTTTTCAAAGAAATTTGGATCAATTCCGTTCACAATCTTTGGATTCAGAATATTGTTTCAGAAGGGTATAGAATTGGCTTCAAGATAAGGCCTCCTGCAAAGAGATTTTTTCTTTCCCGTGTCCCAGTAAATCCAGCGAAGGCTCAAGCATTTCTGAAATGTGTTTCAGATCTAGAGTTGGCTGGAGTAATTATGCCAGTTCCAGTTCTGGAACAGGGGCTGGGGTTTTATTCAAATCTCTTCATTGTACCAAAGAAGGAGAATTCCTTCAGACCAGTTCTGGATCTAAAAATATTGAATCGTTATGTAAGGATACCAACATTCAAAATGTTAACTGTAAGGACTATCCTGCCTTTTGTTCAGCAAGGGCATTATATGTCTACAATAGATTTACAGGATGCATATCTGCATATTCCGATTCATCCAGATCACTATCAGTTTCTGAGATTCTCTTTCCTAGACAAGCATTACCAGTTTGTGGCTCTGCCGTTTGGCCTAGCAACAGCTCCAAGAATTTTTACAAAGGTTCTCGGTGCCCTTCTGTCTGTAATCAGAGAACAGGGTATTGTGGTATTTCCTTATTTGGACAATATCTTGGTACTTGCTCAGTCTTCACATTTAGCAGAATCTCATACGAATCGACTTGTGTTGTTTCTTCAAGATCATGGTTGGAGGATCAATTTACTAAAAAGTTAATTGATTCCTCAGACAAGGGTAACCTTTTTGGGTTTCCAGATAGATTCAGTGTCCATGACTCTATCTTTGACAGACAAGAGACGTCTAAAATTGATATCAGCTTGTCGAAACCTTCAGTCACAATCATTCCCTTCGGTAGCCTTATGCATGGACATTCTAGGTCTTATGACTGCTGCATCGGACGCGATCCCCTTTGCTCGTTTTCACATGCGACCTCTTCAGCTCTGTATGCTGAACCAGTGGTGCAGGGATTACACAAAGATATCTCAATTAATATCTTTAAAACCGATTGTACGACACTCTCTGACGTGGTGGACAGATCACCATTGTTTAGTTCAGGGGGCTTCTTTTGTTCTTCCGACCTGGACTGTAATCTCAACAGATGCAAGTCTTACAGGTTGGGGAGCTGTGTGGGGGTCTCTGACGGCACAAGGGGTTTGGGAATCTCAGGAGGTGAGATTACCGATCAATATTTTGGAACTCCGTGCAATTTTCAGAGCTCTTCAGTCTTGGCCTCTTCTAAAGAGAGAATCGTTCATTTGTTTTCAGACAGACAATGTCACAACTGTGGCATACATCAATCATCGGAGGGACTCACAGCCCTCTGGCTATGAAAGAAGTATCTCGAATTCTGGTTTGGGCGGAATCCAGCTCCTGTCTAGTTTCTGCGGTTCATATCCCAGGTATAGACAATTGGGAAGCGGATTATCTCAGTCGCCAAACGTTGCATCAGGGCGAATGGTCTCTTCACCCAGAGGTATTTCTTCAGATTGTCCAAATGTGGGGACTTCCAGAAATAGATCTGATGGCCTCTCATCTAAACAAGAAACTTCCCAGGTATCTGTCCAGATCCAGGGATCCTCAAGCGGAAGCAGTGGATGCATTGTCACTTCCTTGGAAGTATCATCCTGCTTTTATCTTTCCGCCTCTAGTTCTTCTTCCAAGAGTGATCTCCAAGATTCTGAAGGAATGCTCGTTTGTTCTGCTGGTAGCTCCAGCATGGCCTCACATGTTTTGGTATGCGGATCTTGTCCGGATGGCCTCTTGCCAACCGTGGACTCTTCCGTTAAGACCAGACCTTCTGTCGCAAGGTCCTTTTTTCCATCAGGATCTCAAATCCTTAAATTTAAAGGTATGGAGATTGAACGCTTGATTCTTAGTCAAAGAGGTTTCTCTGACTCTGTGATTAATACTATGTTACAGGCTCGTAAATCTGTATCTAGGGAGATATATTATAGAGTCTGGAAGACTTATATTTCTTGGTGTCTTTCTCATCATTTTTCCTGGCATTCTTTTAGAATTCCGAGAATTTTACAGTTTCTTCAGGATGGTTTGGAGAAAGGTTTGTCTGCAAGTTCCTTGAAAGGACAAATCTCTGCTCTTTCTGTTCTTTTTCACAGAAAGATTGCTAATCTTCCTGATATTCATTGTTTTGTACAAGCTTTGGTTCGTATAAAACCTGTCATTAAGTCAATTTCTCCTCCTTGGAGTTTGAATTTGGTTATGGGGGCTCTTCAAGCTCCTCCGTTTGAACCTATGCATTC
Source organism: Bombina bombina (assembly GCF_027579735.1). NCBI lineage: Eukaryota > Metazoa > Chordata > Amphibia > Anura > Bombinatoridae > Bombina > Bombina bombina. The sequence continues at coordinate 1,118,274,227 of NC_069504.1, forward strand.
GTTGGACATTAAATTACTTTATTGGAAAGTTTTGTTCCTTTTGGCCATCTCTTCTGCCAGAAGAGTTTCTGAATTATCTGCTCTTTCTTGTGAGTCTCCTTTTCTGATTTTTCATCAGGATAAGGCGGGGTTGCGAACTTCTTTTGAATTTTTACCTAAGGTTGTGAATTCCAACAACATTAGTAGAGAAATTGTGGTTCTTTCATTATGTCCTAATCCTAAGAATTCTAAGGAGAAATCATTGCATTCTTTGGATGTAGTTAGAGCTTTGAAATATTATGTTGAAGCTACTAAGAATTTCCGAAAGACTTCTAGTCTATTTGTTATCTTTTCCGGTTCTAGGAAAGGTCAGAAGGCCTCTGCCATTTCTTTGGCATCTTGGTTGAAATCTTTAATCCATCATGCTTATGTCGAGTCGGGTAAAACTCCGCCTCAAAGGATTACAGCTCATTCTACTAGGTCAGTTTCTACTTCCTGGGCGTTTAGGAATGAAGCTTCGGTTGATCAGATTTGCAAAGCAGCAACTTGGTCTTCTTTGCATACTTTTACTAAATTCTATCATTTTGATGTGTTTTCTTCTTCTGAAGCTGTTTTTGGTAGAAAAGTACTTCAGGCAGGTGTTTCAGTTTGAATCTTCTGCTTATATTTTCAGTTTTTTTCATTATAAATTTAAACTTTATTTTGGGTGTGGATTATTTTTCAGCGGAATTGGCTGTCTTTATTTTATCCCTCCCTCTCTAGTGACTCTTGCGTGGAAAGATCCACATCTTGGGTAGTCATTATCCCATACGTCACTAGCTCATGGACTCTTGCTAATTACATGAAAGAAAACATAATTTATGTAAGAACTTACCTGATAAATTCATTTCTTTCATATTAGCAAGAGTCCATGAGGCCCACCCTTTTTGTGGTGGTTATGATTTTTTTGTATAAAGCACTATTATTCCAATTCCTTATTTTTTATGCTTCGCACTTTTTTCTTATTACCCCACTTCTTGGCTATTCATTAAACTGATTTGTGGGTGTGGTGAGGGGTGTATTTGTAGGCATTTTGAGGTTTGGGAAACTTTGCCCCTCCTGGTAGGAATGTATATCCCATACGTCACTAGCTCATGGACTCTTGCTAATATGAAAGAAATGAATTTATCAGGTAAGTTCTTACATAAATTATGTTTTTTATTTTTATCCCTCCCTCTCTAGTGACTCTTGCGTGGAGTTCCACATCTTGGGTATTGCTATCCCATACGTCACTAGGTCATGGACTCTTGCCAATTACATGAAAGAAAACATAATTTATGTAAGAACTTACCTGATAAATTAATTTCTTTCATATTGGCAAGAGTCCATGAGGCCCACCACTTTTTATGGTGGTTATGATTTTTTTGTATATTTCCAAATTCCTTTGTTGATGCTTTTTACTCCTTTCTTTATCACACCACTTCTTGGCTATTCGTTAAACTGAATTGTGGGTGTGGTGAGGGGTGTATTTATAGACATTTTGAGGTTTGGGAAACTAGCTCATGGACTCTTGCCAATATGAAAGAAATTAATTTATCAGGTAAATTCTTACATAAATTATGTTTTTTGTGTGTACGCCTGAGTGTTTTTGTGTGTATGTCTGAGTGTTTTTGTGTGTGTGTGTCCGACTGTGTTTCCGAGTGTTAATGTGTGTGCATCTGAGTGTGTGTTTAAGTGTGTCTGAGTGTTTGTATGTGTGTCTGCCTGTGTTTGTGTGTGTCTGCTTTCTGGAGGGAGTGGGGGTGACACCATAATTTACCGCACCGGGTGACACCAACCCTAGTGACGCCACTGAATGTGTGTGCAATGTATTCACGTATATCATGCTGGGATCAGTTGGTTTAAGATTCGGCAGCTGAAGTAATGTGTTAGTGCACAGCAGACAGCTAGTGCTACACAGTAATCTCACAGATCATCACTGTTAACTGAATGAGATCAGATTACCGTCACTGTTTTGTTGGTTTATAATCTGTTCCTGGTGGATGACAAAGAGGCTGTTACATCAGAAGAGGTTTAGATTTACTGAGCTGTATACTAAATCTGTGACATACACAGGACCCGCCCCCTCTATGTATACAGAACCTAATTGTCACTCTAGTAGCGTAATAACATAGGATTTATAAGAGTTGTTTTTAAAGGGACATTGTACTCAACACATTTCTACCATTGGTATAAAAGAGCAGCATTTAAATAAAGGCGTTAGCAGCCAATGAACATTAACAAGAAGTATTAGATTTAATTTAAATTTAAACAACTTTTACTTCACATTTTTTTCAGGCAAAAACTATTTCAAAATATTTGAGGTCAGTATCTCTTTAAAAGGACTATAAACAGTTTTAGATTGAAATTTCATGATATGTAGTTATAAAAAAAAAAAAAAAGAAAACTTTGCAATATACTTTCATTATTTATTTCCTGTAATTTGAAAAATAGGTTTTTTTTCTTAATTCCACTGAGTTCCTATAAAGTTATGGGTGCACCATGTTGGAACTTAGGTTTCCCCTTATCTTTATCTTCTGCTGGGGACAGTTAGCAAGAGATAAAAAACAAACAAACGTGCAAACAAGGCTGTCTTCAATATTTAGAACAACTAAAATAATTTAGAAAAAATACATCTTTAATTCTCAAGCTAATCTTTGCTTTGTAACCCATCAGTATATCTGCTCAGTATCCCCTTAATTATGTTGCTACTGTTAATCTTACCCCTGAAGATCAGTGAATTCTTTGAAAGAGAGTTGTGTGTAAATCTAGTCGTTTGTTACACAAGTGGATATAAGATACTCTTGGGGCTAGATTTTATCTTGTCCGAATGCCCTGATCGGTTGCAGAGTCGCTCATTTGAGCCAGCAACTGATATTTATGAAACAGAGGACAGGCACTCTATAAATCCAGGTGGCAAGTCAGTACTATGTACCATCATCTCCATACTGCAGGATCTGTAGATCTAATCATTTCATTTCCTTGTGTTGCTCATGTTTCATTATAGGTGTCACCTGTGTCATTAGAACCATTAGAACAAATCAGATCTTAATATTACACTGATGGAAAGACTTGTGAGTTGAAATGTATTGATAGTAAATGTGTCCGTGGGCAGCATCTGAACATAATATCCTCACTGTGTTTTGTAGGATGATTTGGTGTCACTCAAAGTTGTCAGTGTCCTGCACCACCTCAGTATCAAGAGGGCCATCCAGGTGCTGAGGATTAACAGCTTCGAGCCCAACTGTCTGCGCAGGAGGCCTTCAGATGAGGTAACCACGTCTTGCTCTAACTGTACATTAGTAAACAAAGTCAAATAGCCGTTTTAGACTGATGGTAGAATTTATAAAGACATTTTTGGATAGTCAGTCATAATTTTTACAATCCTAAATATCTATCTTGTAATACCCAGTAACTACAGAACTGTGCAGCCCAATACATATTTCTATAATATGCCTTTGTATAAGGAAATACATGTTGAATACCAAGATATTCATTGTTTATTGGCTGCTATGGGCATGGCCTGCAGCTCTGTTGTGGGAGATAGTCAATACTCCAAAGGTCTGACAAGAAAAAGCTAGTTCGATACAGAATTAAAATACAAATATTTAACGTATTCTAAAACGTGTTTTCACCTTTTAATCATGGATACATGGGGGACTCATCACATGACAGGGAGGTCACTCTGATGCAATTCAAAAACATTTTACAGCGAATTACTGTAGATTTGTTACGTTATTTAGTAGAATCCAGCGCTTTTCATTTAATAGATTGTTATAACATGAATTATCTCTATATGAAATCAGCCGTCACATGTATTTATTCATTTTAAAGTTTTGCAAGATCAGCAGAAATTTGTGTTACACTTTGTTGTTTTATAATATTTTTTAATTTTTTCTGTATTCAATATTTATAGTTTACATGCTTACTGGACCATAGGCTTCTACATGTACAGCTATATACTTTATAAACAATGCATTTACTGAGTGTTGTTTTTGCAGCGCTACTTAAAAGGCCATGATACCCAAATGTTGAAACATTTGAAAGGGAGGCAGCATAGCTGTAAAAAGCTGACTAGAAAATATCACCTGAACATCTCTATGTAAAAAAGAAAGATATTTCTCCAACATAGGTGTGTCCGGTCCACGGCGTCATCCTTACTTGTGGGATATTCTCTTCCCCAACAGGAAATGGCAAAGAGCCCAGCAAAGCTGGTCACATGATCCCTCCTAGGCTCCGCCTACCCCAGTCATTCTCTTTGCCGTTGTACAGGCAACATCTCCACGGAGATGGCTTAGAGTTTTTTAGTGTTTAACTGTAGTTTTTCATTATTCAATCAAGAGTTTGTTATTTTCAAATAGTGCTGGTACGTACTATTTACTCAGAAACAGAAAAGAGATGAAGAATTCTGTTTGTATGAGGAAAATGATTTTAGCAACCGTAACTAAAATCCATGGCTGTTCCACACAGGACTGTTGAGAGCATTAACTTCAGTTGGGGGAACAGTTTGCAGTCCTTGCTGCTTGAGGTATGACACATTCTAACAAGACGATGTAATGCTGGAAGCTGTCATTTTCCCTATGGGATCCGGTAAGCCATGTTTATTACGATTGTAAATAAGGGCTTCACAAGGGCTTATTTAGACTGTAGACATTTTTTGGGCTAAATCGATTGATATTAACACTTATTTAGCCTTGAGGAATCATTTATTCTGGGTATTTTGATATAATAATATCGGCAGGCACTGTTTTAGACACCTTATTCTTTAGGGGCTTTCCCAAAGCATAGGCAGAGTCTCATTTTCGCGCCGGTGTTGCGCACTTGTTTTTGAGAGGCATGGCATGCAGTCGCATGTGAGAGGAGCTCTGATACTTATAAAAGACTTCTGAAGGCATCATTTGGTATCGTATTCCCCTTGGGTTTGGTTGGGTCTCAGCAAAGCAGATACCAGGGACTGTAAAGGGGTTAAAGCTTAAAACGGCTCCGGTTCCGTTATTTTAAGGGTTAAAGCTTCCAAAATTGGTGTGCAATATTTTCAAGGCTTTAAGACTCTGTGGTGAAAGTTTGGTGAATTTTGAACAATTCCTTCATGTTTTTTCGCAATGCTCTCAAGGCTTGGCCTCAGCTAGCGAGGACCAAGTTCATACGGTTTCAATCAGACAACATGACGACTGTTGCGTACATCAACCATCAGGGGGGAACAAGGAGTTCCCTAGCGATGGAAGAAGTGACCAAGATCATTCTATGGGCGGAGTCTCACTCCTGCCACCTGTCTGCTATCCACATCCCGGGAGTGGAAAATTGGGAAGCGGATTTTCTGAGTCGTCAGACATTGCATCCGGGGGAGTGGGAACTCCATCCGGAAATCTTTGCCCAAGTCACTCAACTTTGGGGCATTCCAGACATGGATCTGATGGCCTCTCGTCAGAACTTCAAAGTTCCTTGCCACGGGTCCAGATCCAGGGATCCCAAGGCGGCTCTAGTGGATGCACTAGTAGCACCTTGGACCTTCAAACTAGCTTATGTGTTCCCGCCGTTTCCTCTCATCCCCAGGCTGGTAGCCAGGATCAATCAGGAGAGGGCGTCGGTGATCTTGATAGCTCCTGCGTGGCCACGCAGGACTTGGTATGCAGATCTGGTGAATATGTCATCGGCTCCACCTTGGAAGCTACCTTTGAGACGAGACCTTCTTGTTCAGGGTCCGTTCGAACATCCGAATCTGGTTTCACTCCAGCTGACTGCTTGGAGATTGAACGCTTGATTTTATCGAAGCGAGGTTTCTCAGATTCTGTTATCGATACTCTTGTTCAGGCCAGAAAGCCTGTAACTAGAAAGATTTACCACAAAATTTGGAAAAAATATTTCTGTTGGTGTGAATCTAAAGGATTCCCTTGGGACAAGGTTAAGATTCCTAGGATTCTATCCTTCCTTCAAGAAGGATTGGAAAAAGGATTATCGGCAAGTTCCCTGAGGGGACAGATTTCTGCCTTGTCGGTGTTACTTCACAAAAAACTGGCAGCTGTGCCAGATGTTCAAGCCTTTGTTCAGGCTCTGGTTAGAATCAAGCCTGTTTACAAACCTTTGACTCCTCCTTGGAGTCTCAATTTAGTTCTTTCAGTTCTTCAGGGGGTTCCGTTTGAACCCTTACATTCCGTTGATATTAAGTTATTATCTTGGAAAGTTTTGTTTTTAGTTGCAATTTCTTCTGCTAGAAGAGTTTCAGAATTATCTGCTCTGCAGTGTTCTCCTCCTTATCTGGTGTTCCATGCAGATAAGGTGGTTTTACGTACTAAACCTGGTTTTCTTCCAAAAGTTGTTTCTAACAAAAACATTAACCAGGAGATTATCGTACCTTCTCTGTGTCCGAAACCAGTTTCAAAGAAGGAACGCTTGTTGCACAATTTGGATGTTGTTCGCGCTCTAAAATTCTATTTAGATGCTACAAAGGATTTTAGACAAACATCTTCCCTGTTTGTTGTTTATTCAGGTAAAAGGAGAGGTCAAAAAGCAACTTCTACCTCTCTCTCTTTTTGGATTAAAAGCATCATCAGATTGGCTTACGAGACTGCCGGACGGCAGCCTCCCGAAAGAATCACGGCTCATTCCACTAGGGCTGTGGCTTCCACATGGGCCTTCAAGAACGAGGCTTCTGTTGATCAGATATGTAGGGCAGCGACTTGGTCTTCACTGCACACTTTTACCAAATTTTACAAGTTTGATACTTTTGCTTCTTCTGAGGCTATTTTTGGGAGAAAGGTTTTGCAAGCCGTGGTGCCTTCCATTTAGGTGACCTGATTTGCTCCCTCCCTTCATCCGTGTCCTAAAGCTTTGGTATTGGTTCCCACAAGTAAGGATGACGCCGTGGACCGGACACACCTATGTTGGAGAAAACAGAATTTATGTTTACCTGATAAATTTCTTTCTCCAACGGTGTGTCCGGTCCACGGCCCGCCCTGGTTTTTTAATCAGGTCTGATAATTTATTTTCTTTAACTACAGTCACCACGGTACCATATGGTTTCTCCTATGCTATTATTCCTCCTTAACGTCGGTCGAATGACTGGGGTAGGCGGAGCCTAGGAGGGATCATGTGACCAGCTTTGCTGGGCTCTTTGCCATTTCCTGTTGGGGAAGAGAATATCCCACAAGTAAGGATGACGCCGTGGACCGGACACACCGTTGGAGAAAGAAATTTATCAGGTAAACATAAATTCTGTTTTTACCTCAAAAGTTCCTCAGTAGCCACATCCCATTGTAAAGGACTTCTAAGCAGCAAATCAGTATGTCTGTCCCTGGACAGCTAAGGGATTGAGCCTTGTGCACTCTCATCTTATTTCCCTATTCAGTATCAGGAAGTTTACTATGAAATCTCATGACAGTTAAGTGAAATCTCATGAGATCACAGTAAAAGAGTTCATGACCTCAGCACCGTTGATGCTGATTGTCTGCTGTTCATTTCTTCATTTATTTATTCTTTTACCTGCAGCTGAGCAGCAGATGAGTATAACTTTTCTCCAACATAGGTGTGTCCGGTCCACGGCGTCATCCTTACTTGTGGGGATATTCTCTTCCCCAACAGGAAATGGCAAAGAGCCCAGCAAAGCTGGTCACATGATCCCTCCTAGGCTCCGCCTACCCCAGTCATTCTCTTTGCCGTTGCACAGGCAACATCTCCACGGAGATGGCTTAGAGTTTTTTGGTGTTTAAATGTAGTTTTTATTCTTCAATCAAGAGTTTGTTATTTTAAAATAGTGCTGGTATGTACTATTTACTCTGAAACAGAAAAGAGATGAAGATTTCTGTTTGTAAGAGGAAGATGATTTTAGCAACCGTTACTAAAATCGATGGCTGTTTCCACACAGGACTGTTGAGATGAAGTAACTTCAGTTGGGGGAAACAGTGGGCAGACTTTGCTGCTTGAGGTATGACACATTTCTAACAAGACTTGGTAATGCTGGAAGCTGTCATTTTCCCTATGGGAACCGGTAAGCCATTTTCTTAGTTTAGTATAAGAATAAAGGGCTTCACAAGGGCTTTAAAGACTGGTAGACATTTTTCTGGGCTAAAACGATTACTTTATAAGTATATTTAGTGGATTTTAACTATAAATAGTTCTTTCAATCTTGGGGATTGTATTAAAAAAACGGCAGGCACTGTATTGGACACCTTTTTCACTGGGGGCCTTTTCTAGTCATAGGCAGAGCCTCATTTTCGCGCCACTAATGCGCAGTTGTTTTTGGAAAGCAAGGCATGCAGATGCATGTGTGAGGAGCTAAGAACCACTGAAAAAGCTTATTGAAGGCGTCATTTGGTATCGTATTCCCCTCTGGGCTTGGTTGGGTCTCAGCAAAGCAGATACCAGGGACTGTATAGGGGTTAAATGTAAAAACGGCTCCGGTTCCGTTATTTTAAGAGTTAAAGCTTTCAAATTTGGTGTGCAATACTTTTAAGGCTTTAAGACACTGTGGTGAAATTTTGGTGAATTTTGAACAATTCCTTCATACTTTTTCACATATTCAGTAATAAAGTGTGTTCAGTTTAAAATTTAAAGTGACAGTAACGGTTTTATTTTAAAACGTTTTTTGTGCTTTGTTATCAAGTTTATGCCTGTTAACATGTCTGAACCATCAGATAGACGATGTTCTGTATGTTTGAAAGCCAAGGTTCCTCCCCATTTAAATATATGTGATGAATGTGACATAGTGTCCAAACAAAGTAGGGACAATGATGCCACTGATAATGATGTTGCCCAAGATGATTCCTCAAGTGAGGGGAGTAAGCATGGTACTGCATCATCCCCTTCTGTGTCTACACCAGTCTTGCCCACACAAGAGGTCCCTAGTACATCTAGTGCGCCAATACTTCTTACTATGCAACAATTAACGGCTGTAATGGATAATTCTATTAAAAACATTTTGTCCAAAATGCCCACTTATCAGAGAAAGCGCGATTGCTCTGTTTTAGATACTGAAGAGCATGAGGACGCTGATGATAATAGTTCTGACAGAAATTTCAGATTCAGGGAAAAATTCTCAACAAGCAGAACCTGATGTTGTAACATTTAAATTTAAATTAGAACATCTCCACGCACTACTTAAGGAGGTATTATCTACTCTGGATGATTGTGACAATTTGGTCATTCCAGAGAAATTATGTAAGATGGACAAGTTCCTAGAGGTCCCGGTGCCCCCCGATGCTTTTCCTATACCCAAGCGGGTGGCGGACATTGTAAATAAGGAATGGGAAAGGCCCGGCATACCTTTTGTTCCTCCCCCTATATTTAAGAAATTATTTCCTATGGTCGACCCCAGAAAGGACTTATGGCAGACAGTCCCCAAGGTCGAGGGGGCGGTTTCTACTCTAAACAAACGCACTACTATCCCTATAGAAGATAGTTGTGCTTTCAAAGATCCTATGGATAAAAAATTAGAGGGTTTGCTTAAAAAGATGTTTGTTCAGCAAGGTTACCTTCTACAACCAATTTCATGCATTGTTCCTGTCACTACAGCAGCGTGTTTCTGGTTCGAAGAACTAGAAAAGTCGCTCAATAAAGAATCTTCGTATGAGGAGGTTATGGACAGAGTTCAAGCACTTAAATTGGCTAACTCTTTTATCTTAGACGCCACTTTGCAATTAGCTAGATTAGCGGCGAAAAATTCAGGTTTTGCTATTGTGGCGCGCAGAGCGCTTTGGCTAAAGTCTTGGTCAGCGGATGTGTCCTCCAAGAACAAATTGCTTAACATCCCTTTCAAGGGTAAAACGCTGTTTGGCCCTGACTTGAAAGAGATTATTTCAGACATCACTGGGGGAAAGGGCCACGCCCTTCCTCAGGATAGGTCTTTTAAGGCTAAAAATAAGCCAAATTTCTTCTGTTATGTGTGATCAGTCCACGGGTCATCATTACTTCTGGGATATTATCTGCTCCCCTACAGGAAGTGCAAGAGGATTCACCCAGCAGAGTTGCTATATAGCTCCTCCCCTCTACGTCACCCCCAGTCATTCTCTTGCACCCAAAGACTAGATAGGAGGTGTGAGAGGACTATGGTGATTATACTTAGTTTTTAGAACTTCAATCAAAAGTTTGTTATTTTACAATAGCACCGGAGCGTGTTATTACCTCTCTGGCAGAGTTTGAAGAAGAATCTACCAGAGTTTTTCTTATGATTTTAACCGGAGTAGTTAAGATCATATTGCTGTTTCTCGGCCATCTGAGGGAGGTAAAAGCTTCAGATCAGGGGACAGCGGGCAGTTGAATCTGCATTGAGGTATGTCGCAGTTGTTATTTCTGAATGGAATTGATGAAAAAATCCTGCCATACCGTTATAATGAACATGTATGTATACTCTACACTTTAGTATTCTGGGGATGGTATTTCACCGGAATTACTCTGTAAAAGTACATTAAACCTTTTATTAGGTATTTTTCATGTTAAACGTTTTTGCTGGAATGTAGAATCGTTTGCATTAATGAGGTACTGAGTGAATAAGTATTTGGGCATTATTTTCCACTTGGCAGTTTGCTTGTGTTAATTATGACAGTTTCGTTTCTCTCTCACTGCTGTGTGTGAGAGGGAGGGGCCGTTTTTGGCGCTCTTTGCTACGCATCAAAAATTTCCAGTCAGTTTTTCTGCATGATCCGGTTCATCTCTAACAGAACTCAGGGGTCTTCAAACTTCTTTGAAGGGAGGTAGATTCTCTCAGCAGAGCTGTGAGACTTATATAGTGACTGTGATTTAAAACGTTGTTTAAAATTTAATTAGTGTTATTTTACTAATGGGAACAAACCTTTGCTAAAAAGTTGTGTTGTTTGTTAAGAGTGATGCTATAACTGTTTTTTCAGTTCATTATTTCAACTGTCATTTAATCGTTTAGTGCTTCTTGAGGCACAGTACGTTTTTATTAAATAAAATTGTAACCGAGTTGCATGTTTATTGCTAGTGTGTTAAACATGTCTGATTCAGAGGAAGATACCTGTGTCATTTGTTCCAATGCCAAGGTGGAGCCCAATAGAAATTTATGTACTAACTGTATTGATGCTACCTTAAATAAAAGCCAATCTGTACAAATTGAACAAATTTCACTAAACAGCGAGGGGAGAGTTATGCCGACTAACTCGCCTCACGTGTCAGTACCTGCATCTCCCGCCCGGGAGGTGCGTGATATTATGGCGCCTAGTACATCTGGGCAGCCATTACAGATAACATTACAAGATATGGCTACTGTTATGACTGAAGTTTTGGCTAAATTACCAGAACTAAGAGGCAAGCGTGATCACTCTGGGGTGAGAACAGAGTGCGCTGATAATTCTAGGGCCATGTCTGATACTGCGTCACAGCTTGCAGAGCATGAGGACGGAGAGCTTCATTCTGTAGGTGACGGTTCTGATCCAAACAGATTGGATTCAGATATTTCAAATTTTAAATTTAAATTGGAAAACCTCCGTGTATTACTAGGGGAGGTCTTAGCAGCTCTCAACGATTGTAACGCTGTTGCAATACCAGAGAAAATGTGTAGGTTGGATAAATACTTTGCGGTACCGGCGAGTACTGACGTTTTTCCTATACCTAAGAGATTAACTGAAATTGTTACTAAGGAGTGGGATAGACCCGGTGTGCCGTTCTCACCCCCTCCAATATTTAGAAAGATGTTTCCAATAGACGCCACCACACGGGACTTATGGCAAACGGTCCCTAAGGTGGAGGGAGCAGTTTCTACTTTAGCTAAGCGTACCACTATCCCGGTGGAGGATAGCTGTGCTTTTTCAGATCCTATGGATAAAAAATTAGAGGGTTACCTTAAGAAAATGTTTATTCAACAAGGTTTTATATTACAACCCCTTGCATGCATCGCGCCGATCACGGCTGCGGCAGCATTTTGGATTGAGTCTCTGGAAGAGAACCTTAGTTCAGCTACGCTGGACGACATTACGGACAGGCTTAGAGTCCTTAAACTAGCTAATTCATTCATTTCGGAGGCCGTAGTACATTTAACCAAACTTACGGCTAAGAATTCAGGATTCGCCATTCAGGCACGCAGAGCGCTGTGGCTAAAATCCTGGTCGGCTGATGTAACTTCTAAGTCCAAATTACTTAGTATACCTTTCAAGGGGCAAACTTTATTTGGGCCCGGTTTGAAAGAAATTATTGCTGACATTACAGGAGGTAAGGGCCACGCTCTACCTCAAGACAAAGCCAAAGCTAAGGCTAGACAGTCTAATTTTCGTCCCTTTCGGAATTTCAAAGCAGGAGCAGCGCCAACTTCCACTGCACCAAAACAGGGAGGAGCTGTTGCTCGTTACAGACAAGGCTGGAAGCCTAATCAGTCCTGGAACAAGGGCAAGCAGGCCAGTAAACCTGCTGCTGTCCCAAAGACAGCATGAACCGAGGGCCCCCGATCCGGGACCGGATCTAGTGGGGGGCAGACTCTCTCTCTTCGCCCAGGCTTGGGCAAGAGATGTCCAGGATCCCTGGGCGCTAGAGATCATATCTCAGGGATACCTTCTAGACTTCAAATCCTCTCCCCCAAGAGGGAGATTTCATCTGTCAAGGTTGTCAACAAACCAAATAAAGAAAGACGCGTTTCTACGCTGTGTACAAGATCTATTATTAATGGGAGTGATCCATCCGGTTCCGCGGTCGGAACAAGGACAAGGGTTTTACTCAAACCTGTTTGTGGTTCCCAAAAAAGAGGGAACTTTCAGGCCAATCTTGGATTTAAAGATCCTAAACAAATTCCTAAGAGTTCCATCGTTCAAAATGGAAACTATTCGGACAATCTTACCCATGATCCAAGAGGGTCAGTACATGACCACAGTGGATTTAAAGGATGCTTACCTTCACATACCGATTCACAAAGATCATTACCGGTATCTAAGGTTTGCCTTCTTAAACAGGCATTACCAGTTTGTAGCCCTTCCATTCGGATTGGCTACGGCTCCAAGAATCTTTACAAAGGTTCTGGGTGCCCTTCTGGCGGTACTAAGACCGCGAGGAATTTCGGTAGCTCCGTACCTAGACGACATTCTGATACAAGCTTCAAGCTTTCAAACTGCCAAGTCTCATACAGAGTTAGTTCTGGCATTTCTAAGGTCGCATGGATGGAAAGTGAACGAAAAGAAGAGTTCTCTCTTTCCTCTCACAAGAGTTCCATTCTTGGGGACTCTTATAGATTCTGTAGAAATGAAGATTTATCTGACAGAAGACAGATTAACAAAGCTTCTAAATGCATGCCGTGTCCTTCATTCCATTCAACTCCCGTCAGTAGCTCAATGCATGGAGGTGATCGGCTTAATGGTAGCAGCAATGGACATAGTTCCCTTTGCACGCCTACACCTCAGACCGCTGCAATTGTGCATGCTGAGTCAGTGGAATGGGGATTACTCAGATTTGTCCCCCACTCTGAATCTGGATCAAGAGACCAGAAACTCTCTTCTATGGTGGCTTTCTCGGCCACATCTGTCCAGGGGGATGCCGTTCAGCAGGCCGGATTGGACAATTGTAACAACAGACGCCAGCCTCCTAGGTTGGGGCGCTGTCTGGAATTCTCTGAAGGCTCAGGGACAATGGAGTCAGGAGGAAAGTCTCCTGCCAATAAACATTCTGGAATTGAGAGCAGTTCTCAATGCCCTTCTAGCTTGGCCCCAGTTAAAGACTCGGGGGTTCATCAGGTTTCAGTCGGACAACATCACGACTGTAGCTTACATCAACCATCAAGGAGGGACAAGAAGCTCCCTAGCAATGATAGAAGTATCAAAGATAATTCGCTGGGCAGAGTCTCACTCTTGCCATCTGTCAGCAATCCACATCCCGGGAGTGGAGAACTGGGAGGCGGATTTCTTGAGTCGCCAGACTCTTCATCCGGGGGAGTGGGAACTTCATCCGGAGGTCTTTGCCCAAATACTTCAACGTTGGGGCAAACCAGAGATAGATCTCATGGCGTCTCGCCAGAACGCCAAACTTCCTCGCTACGGATCCAGATCCAGGGATCCGGGAGCGGTTCTGATAGATGCTTTGACAGCACCTTGGAACTTCAGGATGGCTTATGTGTTTCCACCCTTCCCGCTGCTTCCTCGATTGATTGCCAAAATCAAACAGGAGAAAGCATCAGTGATTCTAATAGCGCCTGCATGGCCGCGCAGGACTTGGTATGCAGATCTAGTGGACATGTCATCCTGTCCGCCTTGGTCTCTACCTCTAAGACAGGACCTTCTGATTCAGGGTCCATTCAAACATCAAAGTCTAACTTCTCTGAAGCTGACTGCTTGGAAATTGAACGCTTGATTTTATCAAAACGTGGTTTTTCTGAGTCGGTTATTGATACCCTGATACAGGCTAGGAAGCCTGTTACCAGAAAGATTTACCATAAAATATGGCGTAAATACCTATACTGGTGTGAATCCAAAGATTACTCCTGGAGTAAGGTTAGGATTCCAAGGATATTGTCTTTTCTACAAGAAGGTTTAGAAAAGGGTTTATCGGCTAGCTCATTAAAGGGACAGATTTCAGCTCTGTCCATCTTGTTTCACAGGCGTCTGTCAGAAAATTCAGACATCCAAGCCTTTTGTCAGGCTTTAACTAGGATCAAGCCTGTGTTTAAAACTGTTGCTCCGCCATGGAGTTTAAACTTAGTTCTTAACGTTTTGCAGGGTGTTCCGTTTGAACCCCTTCATTCCATTGATATAAAATTGTTATCTTGGAAAGTTCTATTTTTAATGGCTATTTCCTCGGCTCGAAGAGTCTCTGAGTTATCAGCCCTACATTGTGATTCTCCTTATCTGATCTTTCACTCAGACAAGGTAGTTCTGCGTACTAAACCTGGGTTCTTACCTAAGGTAGTCACTAACAGGAATATCAATCAAGAGATTGTTGTTCCATCCTTGTGTCCAAATCCTTCTTCAAAGAAGGAACGTCTTCTACACAATCTGGATGTAGTTCGTGCCCTCAAGTTCTACTTGCAGGCAACTAAAGATTTTCGCCAAACTTCTTCCCTGTTTGTCGTTTATTCTGGACAGAGGAGAGGTCAAAAAGCTTCTGCTACCTCTCTCTCTTTTTGGCTTCGTAGCTTAATACGTTTAGCCTATGAGACTGCTGGACAGCAGCCTCCTGAAAGAATTACAGCTCATTCCACTAGAGCTGTGGCTTCCACTTGGGCCTTTAAGAATGAGGCCTCTGTTGAACAGATTTGCAAGGCTGCAACTTGGTCTTCGCTTCATACTTTTTCCAAATTTTACAAATTTGACACTTTTGCTTCTTCGGAGGCTATTTTTGGGAGAAAGGTTCTTCAGGCAGTGGTTCCTTCTGTATAATGAGCCTGCCTATCCCTCCCGTCATCCGTGTACTTTTGCTTTGGTATTGGTATCCCAGAAGTAATGATGACCCGTGGACTGATCACACATAACAGAAGAAAACATAATTTATGCTTACCTGATAAATTCCTTTCTTCTGTTGTGTGATCAGTCCACGGCCCGCCCTGTTTTTAAGGCAGGTGCATATTTTTTAAATTATAATTCAGTCACCACTACACCCTTGGTTTCTCCTTTCTCGTTGGTCTTTGGTCGAATGACTGGAGGTGACGTAGAGGGGAGGAGCTATATAGCAACTCTGCTGGGTGAATCCTCTTGCACTTCCTGTAGGGGAGCAGATAATATCCCAGAAGTAATGATGACCCGTGGACTGATCACACAACAGAAGAAAGGAATTTATCAGGTAAGCATAAATTATGTTTTTCGTCCCTTTCCCAGAAACGGACCAGCCTCAAATTCTACACCCTCTAAGCAAGAGGGTAATAGTTCTCAAACCAAACCAGCCTGGAGACCGATGCAAGGCTGGAACAAGGGTAAGCAGGCCAAGAAACCTGCCACTGCTACTAAAACAGCATGAAGTGTTGGCCCCGATCCGGGACCGGATCTGATGGGGGGCAGACTCTCTCTCTTTGCTCAGGCTTGGGCAAGAGATGTTCAGGATCCTTGGGCGCTAGAAATAGTTTCTCAAGGTTATCTCCTGGAATTCAAGGAACTACCCCCAAGGGGAAGGTTCCACAGGTCTCAATTGTCTTCAAACCAAATAAAAAGACAGGCATTCTTACATTGTGTAGAAGACCTGTTAAGAATGGGAGTGATTCATCCTGTTCCATTAGGAGAACAAGGGATGGGGTTTTACTCCAACCTGTTCATAGTTCCCAAAAAAGAGGGAACATTCAGACCAATTTTAGATCTCAAGATTCTAAACAAATTTCTCAGGGTTCCATCGTTCAAAATGGAAACCATTCGAACAATTCTTCCTACCATCCAGGAAGGTCAATTCATGACCACGGTGGATTTAAAGGATGCGTATCTACATATTCCTATCCACAAGGAACATCATCGGTTCCTAAGGTTCGCCTTTCTGGACAAGCATTACCAGTTTGTGGCACTTCCATTCGGATTAGCCACTGCTCCAAGGATTTTCACAAAGGTACTAGGGTCCCTTCTAGCGGTGCTAAGACCAAGGGGCATTGCAGTAGTACCTTACTTGGACGACATACTGATTCAAGCGTCGTCTCTGTCAAAAGCAAAGGCTCATACGGACATTGTCCTAGCCTTTCTCAGATCTCACGGGTGGAAAGTGAACGTAGAAAAAAGTTATCTATCCCCGTCAACAAGAGTTCCCTTTTTGGGAACAATAATAGATTCCTTAGAAATGAAGATTTTTCTGACAGAGGCCAGAAAATCAAAACTTCTAAGCTCTTGTCAAGTACTTCATTCTGTTCTTCCTTCCATAGCGCAGTGCATGGAAGTAATAGGTTTGATGGTTGCAGCAATGGACATAGTTCCTTTTGCGCGAATTCATCTAAGACCATTACAACTGTGCATGCTCAGACAGTGGAATGGGGATTATACAGACTTGTCTCCGACGATCCAAGTAGATCAGAGAACCAGAGATTCACACCGTTGGTGGCTGACCCTGGACAACCTGTCGCAGGGAATGAGCTTCCGCAGACCAGAGTGGGTCATTGTCACGACCGACGCCAGTCTGGTGGGCTGGGGCGCGGTCTGGGAACCCCTGAAAGCTCAGGGTCTATGGTCTCGGGAAGAATCTCTTCTCCCGATAAACATTCTGGAACTGAGAGCGATATTCAATGCTCTCAAAGCTTGGCCTCAACTAGCAAAGGCCAAATTCATAAGGTTTCAATCAGACAACATGACGACTGTTTCATATATCAACCATCAGGGGGGAACAAGGAGTTCCCTGGCGATGGAAGAAGTGACCAAAATTATTCAATGGGCGGAGAATCACTCCTGCCACTTGTCTGCAATCCACATCCCAGGAGTGGAAAATTGGGAAGCGGATTTTCTGAGTCGTCAGACTTTCCATCCGGGGGAGTGGGAACTCCATCCGGAAATCTTTGCCCAAATAACTCATTTGTGGGGCATTCCAGACATGGATCTGATGGCGTCTCGTCAGAACTTCAAGGTTCCTTGCTACGGATCCAGATCCAGGGATCCCAAGGCGACTCTAGTAGATGCACTAGTAGCACCTTGGACCTTCAACCTAGCTTATGTATTCCCACCGTTTCCTCTCATCCCCAGGCTGGTAGCCAGGATCAATCAGGAGAGGGCTTCGGTGATCTTGATAGCTCCTGCGTGGCCACGCAAAACTTGGTATGCAGACCTGGTGAATATGTCATCGGCTCCACCATGGAAGCTACCTTTGAGACAGGACCTTCTTGTTCAAGGTCCATTCGAACATCCGAATCTGGCTTCACTCCAACTGACTGCTTGGAGATTGAACGCTTGATTTTATCAAAGCGTGGGTTTTCAGATTCTGTCATTGATACTCTTATTCAGGCTAGAAAGCCTGTAACTAGGAAAATTTACCATAAAATATGGAAAAAATATATCTGTTGGTGTGAATCTAAAGGATTCCCATGGAACAAGATAAAAATTCCTAAGATTCTATCCTTTCTACAAGAGGGTTTGGAGAAAGGATTATCTGCAAGTTCTTTGAAGGGACAGATTTCTGCTTTATCTGTTTTACTTCACAAAAAGCTGGCGGCTGTCCCAGATGTTCAAGCTTTTGTTCAGGCTCTGGTTAGAATCAAGCCTGTTTTCAAACCTTTGACTCCTCCTTGGAGTCTCAATTTAGTTCTTTCAGTTCTTCAAGGGGTTCCGTTTGAACCCTTACATTCCGTAGATATTAAGTTACTATCTTGGAAAGTTTTGTTTTTGGTTGCAATTTCTTCTGCTAGAAGAGTTTCAGAGTTATCTGCTCTGCAGTGTTCTCCTCCTTATCTGGTGTTCCATGCAGATAAGGTGGTTTTGCGTACTAAACCTGGTTTTCTTCCGAAAGTTGTTTCTAACAAAAATATTAACCAGGAGATAGTTGTGCCTTCTTTGTGTCCGAATCCAGTTTCAAAGAAGGAGCGTTTGTTGCACAATTTGGATGTAGTTCGTGCTCTAAAATTCTATTTAGAGGCTACAAAGGATTTCAGACAAACATCTTCTTTGTTTGTTGTTTATTCTGGTAAAAGGAGAGGTCAAAAAGCAACTTCTACCTCTCTCTCTTTTTGGCTTAAAAGCATCATCCGATTGGCTTATGAGACTGCCGGACGGCAGCCTCCTGAAAGAATCACAGCTCACTCCACTAGGGCTGTGGCTTCCACATGGGCCTTCAAGAACGAGGCTTCTGTTGATCAGATATGTAAGGCAGCGACTTGGTCTTCACTGCACACTTTTACCAAATTTTACAAATTTGATACTTTTGC
This sequence comes from Bombina bombina, assembly GCF_027579735.1. Classification (NCBI taxonomy): domain Eukaryota; kingdom Metazoa; phylum Chordata; class Amphibia; order Anura; family Bombinatoridae; genus Bombina; species Bombina bombina. The sequence continues at coordinate 1,118,292,963 of NC_069504.1, forward strand.
TTCTTCGGAGGCTATTTTTGGGAGAAAGGTTTTGCAAGCCGTGGTGCCTTCCATCTAGGTGACCTGATTTGCTCCCTCCCATCATCCGTGTCCTAAAGCTTTGGTATTGGTTCCCACAAGTAAGGATGACGCCGTGGACCGGACACACCTATGTTGGAGAAAACAGAATTTATGCTTACCTGATAAATTACTTTCTCCAACGGTGTGTCCGGTCCACGGCCCGCCCTGGTTTTTTAATCAGGTCTGTTGAATTATTTTCTCTAACTACAGTCACCACGGTATCATATGATTTCTCCTATGCATATTCCTCCTTTACGTCGGTCGAATGACTGGGGTAGGCGGAGCCTAGGAGGGATCATGTGACCAGCTTTGCTGGGCTCTTTGCCATTTCCTGTTGGGGAAGAGAATATCCCCACAAGTAAGGATGACGCCGTGGACCGGACACACCGTTGGAGAAAGTAATTTATCAGGTAAGCATAAATTCTGTTTTTACACAGAACTTACTCTGCTGAGCTGAGGAAATTGTGAAGTAAAATATCTTCCGTTTTTACATAGAGATGCTCAGGTGATATTTTCCTGTCAGCTGTTTACAGTTATACTGCATCAGTTTCAAGTGATTTAGCATATGAGTATTATGTCCCTTTAACCCTAATTGTCCTAAAATTAACATCATATCTGTCTTCCAAACAGTAACACTGTGCTTTTTCTTTTTTCTTTTCAGAATAACATCTCCCCCTCCGAAGTGGCTCAGTGGACCAATCACAGAGTGATGGAGTGGTTACGGTCTATTGATTTGGCTGAATACGCTCCCAATTTGAGAGGCAGTGGAGTGCATGGAGGGCTGATGGTAACTACATTGTTTGTCACTATCTGGCTTGGGTGTAATTCTATCCGTTTTTCATGATTTTGGTTACCAAAAGGCAGTAGCTCTATCATGTAAATGTTGTGTTGTTAACCTGAAGGCAGTGTATACACAGCTCTATGTGATCTTGGTTTTGGTATCCTGAAGGCAGTTTATACACAGCTCTATGTGATCATAGCTTTGGTATCCAGAAGGCAGTGTATACACAGCTCTATATGATCATGGTTTTGGTATCCAAAAGGCAGTGTATACACAGCTCTATGTGATCATGGTCTTGGTATCCAGAAGGCAGTGTATACACGGCTCTATGTGATCATGGTCTTGGTATCCAGAAGGCAGTGTATACACGGCTCTATGTGATCATGGTCTTGGTATCCAGAAGGCAGTGTATACACGGCTCTATGGGATCATGTTCTTGGTATCCAGAAGGCAGTGTATACACGGCTCTATGGGATCGTGGTCTTGATATCCAGAAGGCAGTGTATACACAGCTCTATGTGATCATGGTCTTTGTATCCAGAAGGCAGTGTATACACCGCTGTTCGTGATCATGATCTTGGTATCCAGAAGGCAGTGGACACAGCTCTATGTGATCATGGTTTTGGTATCCAGAAGGCAGTGTATACACATATCTATGTGATCATGTTTTTGGTATCTAGATGGCAGTATATACACAGCTCTATGTGATTGTGATGTTGGTAACCAGAAGGTAGTGTATACACATCTTTATATGATCGTGATGTTGGTAACCAGAAGGCAGTGTATATACAATTTTATGTGATGATGGTCTTAGTTGCCAGAATGCAGTGAATATGCATCTCTATGTGGCCATGGTATTGGGAACTAGTGTATATAAATCTATATATGATTATGGTTTTGGTATCCAGATTCAAGTGTATATACAGCTATATATGATTATGGCTCTAGTAACCAGAAGGAAGTGTCTATGCAGCTATATATGATCATGGTTGTGGTAACCAGAACACAGTGTATATACAGCTAGACAATGATTTTAGTTGTGGTAACCAGAAGGCAGTACTATACAGCTATATATGATCATTGTTGTGGTAAACAGAAGGCTGTCTATACAGCTATATATGATCATGGTTGTGGTAACCAGCAGGCAGTGTCTATACAGCTATATATGATCATTGTTGTGGTAAACAGAAGGCTGTCTATACAACTATATATGATCATGTTTGTGGTAACCAGAACCCAGTATCTTTACAGCTATATATGATCATTGTTGTGGTAAATAGAACGCATTGTCTATACAGCTATATATGATCATGGATGTGGTAACCAGAATGCAGTGTCTATACAGCTATATATGATCATGGTTGTGGTAACCAGAACGCAGTGTCTATACAGCTATATATGATCATGGTTGTGGTAACCAGAATGCAGTATCTATACAGCTATATATGATCATGGTTGTGGTAACCAGAATGCAGTGTCTATACAGCTATATATGATCATGGATGTGGTAACCAGAATGCAGTGTCTATACAGCTATATATGATCATGGTTGTGGTAACCAGAACGCAGTGTCTATACAACTATATATGATCATGGTTGTGGTAACCAGAACGCAGTGTCTATACAGCTATATATGATTATGGTTGTGGTAACCAGAACGCATTGTCTATACAGCTATATATGATCATGGATGTGGTAACCAGAACGCAGTGTCTATACAGCTATATCTGATAAGGATAGACTGATATATCGGAGTGGCCGATGTTTAGGGCCGATATTTGGAATTTCTGATATATCGTATCGGCCAGAAACTTACCGATATGGAGCAAATTAAAAGAAATTTAGCTCTGTGTACTTCAGGGAAACTATGTAGTTTTAAGTGACACAAATCATCACACAAATAATCTATAGCACATATAAGCTGGACATAGTATAGCATCTAATAATAAATAGCACTGATAACAGAGTCCAAGCCCAGGTGTTCCTGAGAGCTCAGTTACCAACTACCATACCCCCAATGGCTGAGAGCTCAGTTACCAACTACCATACCCCCAATGGCAGGCCTGTAGATGGACTTGCATAAACAAACATATATGATTTGTGAAATGGAAAATGTGATCTTTAAGTGTCACTTAAAGCTACATAGTTTCCTTGAAGTACACAGATCAAAAAAAAAAATCAATCTGCTTGCTATTTGCTGTCACAAATAGAACATTATTTGTTGCAGTCTGATAAATTTTACACATATGCAAAACATTTCACTAAAGCTGCTATATTTGACTATTTTTTAATTTAAATATTTTATTTTCCCCTTTCATGGGCATAGAAAAAAACATTAAAAAAATTATAGTTCAGGCACATCAATTAAATGTGTACAAAAACAGACCATGAGTAGAAAGCTATGCAGTAAAGGAGACTAGTATCAATATTCTCTAGCAGTGGATAACAATGCTGTGACCATTAGGTGGTGCTGTTACACATGTATAAAACTGCCCATAAGGTGACATAATAAAGAAAATTATAGTCCACTCCTCAGTACCAGGGAAGGTATTTGCAATCCAGTAAATATATGAGCATATTAAAAATGAAAGCAAATAAATAAATCTAGCACTGATATTCCAGCATGTCCTTTCTTTCCCTGTCAAGTGGCAGTATATTTATATATCTTTTTACTTTACATTTAACGCTTATCTGTAAAGTGTACCAAGTGAGCGTGTTTTTAGTGAAGTGGCAGCAATGTATGGAAAAAAACAGATGCCGTTTAACTGGAGAACATGCTGAAATGTTATGTTTTCTGCACTATGTTTTTCTACTTAACTTAAAGAATTTGTGAAGTGTCTAGCTTTGCAGTAGTGACTTAAATTTATTTTATATCGGTGTTCAGTTTAAAAGGGATTTTTTTAAAAGGGATTTATGCCATTTTTCTGTTTTGGGAAGCCATTTAAAAGTAAACAACTGTGAAAAATAAAGTGTTTGAAAATTAACGTATTAATGTTTAAAATTTTAATAAGCATGTTCAGTTTATATCAGATTTGTGTAGAACTTGTGTTAATTTTTCAAAATTTTAAATGTACAGATTATCGGCCCGTGTTATTGGTTATCGGCCTGAAAGGCGGTCAGTAATCGGTATCGGCCGTGAAAAACTATATCGGTCTATCCCTACTATATAATCATGGTTGTGGTAACCAGAACGCATTGTCTATACAGCTATAATATGATCATGGATGTGGTAACCAGAATGCAGTGTCTATACATGTCTATATATGATCATGGTTGTGGTAACCAGAACACATTGTCTATACAGCTATATATGTTCATGGATGAGGTAACCAGAATGCAGTGTCTATACAGCTATATATGATCATGGTTGTGGTAACCAGAATGAATTGTCTATACAGCTATATATGATCATTGATGAGGTAACCAGAACGCAGTGTCTATACATGTCTATATATGATCATGGTTGTGGTTACCAGAACACAGTGTCTATACAGCTATATATAATCATGGTTGTGATAACCAGAACGCATTGTCTATACAGCTATATATGATCATGGTTGTGGTAACCAGAACACAGTGTCTATACAGCTATATTTGATCATGGTTGTTGTAACCAGAATGCAGTGTATATACAGCTATATATGTTCATGGTTGTGGTAACCAGAATACAGTGTCAGCTATATATGATCATGGTTGTGGTCACCATAATGCAGTGTCTATACAGCTATATATTATCATGGTTGTGGTAACCATAATGCAGTGTCTATACTTGTCTATATATGATCATGGTTGTGGTAACCAGAAGGAAGTCTCTTTACAGCTATATACGATCATGGTTGTGGTAACCATAATGCAGTGTCTATACATGTCTGTCTATGTGATAGGAGAGCAGGAGACAGCTTATGCATTATTTTATAGCTATACAACATAAAACACACACTGATGAAAATGAATGCTGACTCTCGAGCAGAGCCCAGATACGCTTACTACCTGTAACGCTCATGTAATGGCTCAGGGTCTGCATGGATAAGATTGTTCTCAGATGTGAGCTTTTTAGGTGCCAAGCAATGTTGATATGAGAACATCCAATATTCTGTGAAAGCAGTAGGTGCCAGTATTGTTCACAAAATACGTTGTTTTTTTTTACTGAAAAATGAGGAGTGTTACTGTAGCCTTTAAGTCAAATACTAAAGAATCTTAAAAATATATATTGTTTCCTTAAAGGGACAGTCTACTCCAGAATTGTTATTGTTTAAAAAGATAGATAATCCCTTTATTACCCATGCCCCAGTTTTGCATAACCAACACAGTTATATTAATGCACTTTTTACCTCTGTGATTACCTTGTATCTAAGCCTCTGCAGACTGCCCCCTTATTTCAGTTCTTTTGACAGACTTGCATTTTAGCCAATCAGTGTTGACTCTCAAATAACTCCAGGAGTGAGCACAATGCTATCTATATGGCACACATGAACTAGCCCTGTCTAACTGTGAAAAACTGTCAAAATGGACTGAGATAAGAGGTGGTTTTTAACAGTTAAGAAATCAGTTTGAGCCTAGCTAAATTTAGCTTTCAGCAAAGAATACAAAGAGAGCAAAGCAAGTGTCATGTTAAAAGTAAATTGGAAAGTTGTTTAAAATTGCATGCCGTATCTGAATCATGAACGTTTAATTTTGACTAGACTGCCCCTTTAACTATCCTATATGTGTGTTTATAACCCCTCTATATAACCTATTAGAGGCCTAGTGTAAATGTCACATAGTTACAATGTTATTACTATAACTGAATCTTTTAAGGACTGCACCCCTTTAAATCAACAATTTTGTTTCCTGTACCCCACACACTTATGACTGTAGTCAGATTAAGAAATAAGAATTCTGCCTCATTTCCTAAGGTATATTTCATGTTAGGGATAAATAAAAGAATACCATAAGAACATATTGGTAACTTTTTATTGTATGCGCTATCTGAATTGTGAAAAGGACAGTCCCTTTAAGTAAAAACAAACACTTTTGTCAATATTTTTCCAGAATGACCGCGTTCTAGGATTGTAATAAAGTTTGGTTATTCAGCTGTGACTATTAAAGGTCATTTATAAGGACTGAAAAGTAATTGATCAGCAGAAAACACAAAGTGCTTTGCAGCTTCCTGTATGATGAGCCTGTTATTGTGATCACTGCTGTATTTAACATAACAATAATCCATTCCTAGGTCCTGGAGCCTCGCTTTAATGTAGAGACCATGGCACAGCTACTGAATATCCCTCCAAACAAAACCCTGCTTAGGCGGCACTTAGCGACCCATTTTAATCTTCTTATTGGTCAACAAGCTCAAGTCCAGAAGCAGGAAGCATTGGCATCACCAGAATATGTACTACTAACAGCCACCGCCAAAGTCAAGGTATTGTACACCAGATGTAGGAGATTAGTTTTGTATGTGTATGACTGGAAAAGCATCCATTTGGTTTAAGGTAAACAGAAAATGTTAATAGTCTACTTAAAGGGAAATTAAACACTTTGAGTCAGCAATATAAAATTATAAATTGTATATATAAAGAAACCTCTACAATATACTTTTATTATTTATTTTGTCCCCTTTTCCTGTAATTCCTTTCTGAAATTGTGAGCATTTCAGTTCCCGTTAGAAATGGAAGTGCAGAACACTGTTATATTCCACACAGCCATTGGCTGCACACTCTAGTGACCTATTTATAACTGACCCTAATTGGCCACAGCAGAAAAGGTAACCTAAGCTACAACATGGCAGCTCCCATTGTTTTATAGACACTAAAACTTTACACTTATTTTGTCAATATTAAAACAACTAGAGAAACTTAAATAAATCTGCCATTTACAGTATATTAACATCAAAGTACATTTGTCCTTTTTCTGGTCTCTAGCCAAAGAAACTTGTATTCAGCAATTTTGGAACCTTACGAAAAAAGAAACAGGAAGAAGGAGAAGAATACGTGTGTCCAATGGAGCTGGGACAGAATTCCGAGAACAACATCATAAAGCCACTAAGAGCAGGCTTGGACCTCAGAATGTTGGACGATGAAGATCTAGACAGATTAGAACAGGTGAGTTTATGGTGTACAGCCCAGTACGACAAGCAATGGCACCAAAAGCTACTGGGACATGACTCATTCAGTTTAGTGCCTGAGAGCAGTGTTTCCAATAATGTATGGAACCCTGGTGTTGTGTGATGAAGTTCCAAACAATAAAAGGAAATAAATGCTCCATAATGTGAGGGGATTCCACTGGTCGATGCTCCTTTTGAAAGTAAAACAGGAAGTAACCTGCGTCCAAAACCAGAATTCCAAAGTCTAATGTAGACAGATTAGTCAGCCAAATACTCAAACTGCAAATAAGCCTCCAACCCCTAATATATTAGGTTTGTATATACAAAGCATTAATAACACTTTGCTTTGAGCACTTCCTCAAGACAGGAGACAATTATAGCCTCAAGCGTATTTTCTCTTTGGAAGCATTTGCCAGGAGTGAGAACGCATACGTTGTAGTTATTCATAACTGGTACTCGTTTATGGTGTTGGGGAGAGATTGTGTGGGGTAACTATTATGGTGACATTTCAGAATCCTCACAAAGTGTTATAAAATCTACGTTCTGGATTTGCTCAGTACTCTTGAATAGAATAATGTCTTACAGCACTTTACTGTTTCAAAATAAAAACGAGTTACAGAAAATAAATAAAATAACGTCACAGTGTATGAGGAGTCTAAAATTGCAATTACAGTGGTCAAAACAGAAATGTTTTAGAAGGACATAATACTCTTAAAGGGACATAATACTCATGCTAAATCACTTGAATGTGATGCAGTGTAACTGTAAAAAGTTGACAGGAAAATATCACCTGAGAATCTTTATGTAAAAAAAAGAAGATATTTTACCTCACGACTTCCTCAGCTTACCAGAGTAAGTGTTCTGTAACAAGTTATACTTCAGCTGCTTTCCAGTTGCAGGTTTAAAAAAAAAATGAAGAAATTAACTGTAGCCATTCATCATCAGCAGTGCTGAGGTCATGAACTCTTTTACTGTGATCTCATGAGATTTCACTTAACTCTCATGAGATTTCATAGTAAACTTCTATAAACTGAATAGGAAATAACATGACTGTGCCTACACATGCCAGATGCACACTCCCTTGCAAGTCCTAGGACTAGCATCCTGATTGGCTGCTTAAAATCTTTTTTCATTGGAAATTTTGAGGTAAAATATTTTCCTTTTTTATTAGACACTCCCTGAAGTATTTTAAATACATATAATACATAGTTATCATATGGTAGTAACCCTATGCAGGGTGAATTTACAAATTTTAGCATATGATAGAATTTGGTATATTAGTAGCAGAATGCTCCAAGTAACCTTTTTAACTTTTATAAAAAATATGTATATGACTATATATCTCTGTATACAACCTACCATGGTCTCCTGATACTGTGAATAATAAGAGCAGCATTCCTTGTTGCCTACATAACATTTTTGTACCTTTAAATTTATTTTCTTAGATGGCTGCTTAGGAGTATATATGTCTGTGTGTGTGTATATATATATATATATTTATATTTATTTTTATTGCTGGTTTAAAGGAACATTGTACTCTAAAATCCCCCCCCCCCCCAAACTATTAGGCTGTGTGTTTAGATAGAGCTAACTTGAGCAGGTTTGCTTTATCTGAAGGCTCAGACAATTGATGGTTATAATGAGCAAAAACAGCTATTTTAGATACAAAAATAGACGGGAAGGAACAATTTTTATACATTTAATGCTCTGCAGTAGGTATAAGACATTAACCCCTTCAGGATGGGGGCAAGTGTTGAAGATCGGAACGAAAAATGGGAAAAGGTAATCAAGCGATTGTCTATGCCATCACATGACTTCCACACTGGGGTGGGATTTTGCTAGGGTCGTTCCCAGTCAGATCTTCCATTTCTTAGCAGGAGGGAGCAGGACACCAAAAAACTTAGGACGTTCCATGCCATCCTAAGGGTGTGAAGGGGTTAAGGGAAAACACATTTTAGAGTACAGTGTCCCTTTAAGATGCTATGAATATTAGTTATGCCATTGTGGTTTCTTGTAGATTTGCAAAACTATAAATCTCTAAAAACTGAAAAAATAAAGATATCAAAAAGTTGTTTGTTTTTTTTTAAATTAATTTTGTGAAACCTTGAATCTTTAATATCATTTTCCCATCACATCGTTCTTCACATTATTTGTGTTTGCTTCTTTTTTAAGCTACACAGAGAAATTTTCACTTTAAATTGTATCTGTGAGTTACGCGTTTGTTATATTTTCTCATTTAGATGGAGGATTCAGAAGGAACAGTGAGACAAATTGGGGCATTTTCTGAAGGCATCAACAATTTGACTGTAAGTTCTGTTTCATTTTCTGAGATAATAAGTAAACTTCAGCTCCATATGTTTATAGCACAGCACTTCCTCAGACAAGTGCAGTATAGGTAAAATACACGTTCTAAATGGCTTCAGTGACATTATCATTTATAAAATAACATTTGATGTTTAATACTTTATCGATGGCCACATAAAGTGAATAATTGTATGCGCCTATTTAATTAATGTACATAATCATCATAGAAATACAGAAACAAAGATTTTGATTGCAGATAAGAACCATAGGCCCAACAAGTCTGCCCACATTCCCTATAAAGTGTAAGCTTAATTGTTATAAAGTGTAAGCTTAATTCTTATAAAGTGAGTGTAAGCTTGTTATATAGTGTAAGCTTAATTCTTATAAAGTGTAAGCTTAATTCTTATAAAGTGAGTGTAAGCGTGTTATATAGTGTAAGCTTAATTCTTATAAAGTGTAAGCTTAATTCTTATAAAGTGAGTGTAAGCTTGTTATATAGTGTAAGCTTAATTCTTATAAAGTGAGTGTGAGCTTGTTATATAGTGTAAACTTAACCCTTTGAGTGCTAAGCAGGATTTAAATGTTTTCTGTTTTTTACTATTTAAAAACAAAATTTTACTCCCCCCCCCCCCCCCCCCCAGACGTTTACTGTTGGAAAGGTTGGGCGATTACCTTTCCAACGGTGGGTCTTGGGGGTCTGTAGCTGCGTAGATGCCTGAGATACAGGCTTCTAAGCAGCATGCCCCCTTTCCCTATACTTTGTATTGTAAATTTTAAATAAAGTTGCATGGTGACGTCATTGTGCGTGATGTCACCGCACGTAACGGAAATCCCCGATGATGCCTGTCGCTATACAGGCCCGATCGCCAGGGTGGGAGTCAATGGGAGCCACCCAGATTGCTCAAAAGGTGGTTGAGTGCTAGTGACGGCTCTGAGCTGTCGTTGGCACTCAAGGGGACAGTCAAGTCCAAAATCAACTTTCATGATTCAAATAGGGCAACTTTCCAATTTACTTTTATCACCAATTTTGCTTTGTTCTCTTGGTATTCTTAGTTGAAAGCTAAACCTAGGAGGTTCATATGGTAATTTCTTAGACCTTGAAGGCCGCCTCTAATCTGAAAGAATTTTGACAGTTTTTCACCACTAGAGGGCGTTAGTTCATGTGTTTCATATAGATAACATTGAGCTCACGCATGTGAAGTGACCCAGGAGGAAGCACTGATTGGCTAAAATACAAGTCTGTCAAAAGAACTGAAATAAGGGGTCAGTTTGCAGAGGCTTAGATAGATAATCACAGAGGTAAAAAGTGTATTATTATAACCGTGTTAGTTATGCAAAACTGGGGAATGGGTAATAAAGATTATCTATCTTTTTAAACAACAAAAATTCTGGTGTTGACTGTCCCTTTAATTGCTATAAAGTGTAAGCTTAATTGTTATAAAGTGTAAGCTTAATTGTTTTGTAGGATAGCATTATGCTTTTCCCAGTCAGAATCCTTGTCATAGCCTGTGACCAATACCTCTCAATAATGGACTAAATTGTACAAAATTATTTAGTAGTTTTCTTGAAAATACAATATTTGACTTATAAGACACTAAAATGTATGTTTAATTTATTTTACAAAGATATGACGAGTCCACGGATTTCATCCTTACTTGTGGGATATTAACCTCCTGCTAACAGGAAGTGGCAAAGAGCACCACAGCAGAGCTGTATATATAGCCCCTCCCCTTCCCCTCCACCCCCAGTCATTCTCTTTGCCTGTGTTATACTAGGAAGACATGGTAAAGTGAGGTGTTAGTTTTAGTTTCTTCAATCAAGAAGTTTTTTATTTTAAATGGTACCGGTGCGTACTATTTTCCTCAGGGGGATATGGAAGAAGATTTCTACCCTGAGGTTTGATGATCTTAGCATTTGTAACTAAGATCCACGCTGGTTCCCACAAGACTTCTGAAGGTAACCATGAGACATCTTCAGTGTGGAGACCGGTTTCATGCTACAATCAGCATTAAGGTATGTGCAGACTTTTTTTCTGAGGAGACTTGGTGTATCAGAACTGGCTGGCATTATTTCCCTGTATGGGAATGGAGTAAGCAGTAAAACCTATTTTAATAAGAGGGGTGTTACTGGAGTCCCTATTTTATATTTATCATTAGTTGATATTTGGGCATTATGTGACATGGGAGACAATATAAAAAAACAATGTTTTATGTTTTTTATTTTTGGCACTTAAAACGTATTGGTTTTATGCTTAAGGGTTATATTGTGTGTGTATTTTTACTTAAGTGCAAAACTGCATTTCCATGTGGTGTTGTTTGGGCCTACTCCAACTTTTGACCTTAAGGGGCGGAGCCTATTTTGGCGCAATTTCTTCAGGCTTAGCAGCAGCAAACAGTGACTCTGTGGCTCCTGGACTGTGTAGCTGGTCTGAAGGGTTGGAAACTTGATTCAAAGTACCCTGGGGGCAGGTAGGCGCCACAGCAGAGCTGTGGCGAGGTGCAGAGTGTATTTTTATCTATCTTTTGACTACATGTTGATATAAGTACTTCTAAAGCCTTATTTCTGCCCTTGCTTCTGGGTGCAGTAATTTTTGGATTAACCAACGATATTAAGTTAAATTTGGGAATAATTTAACGTTTTTTGTGCATTTTGGAAAAAATTGTTCACTTTTTCTTTTCTTAAAGGCACAGTACACGTTTTTTCTAATGTTTATTTTATGCTATAAATAAGTGTTTAAACGACTTTTGTGCTATTACTATTCTGTTCAACATGTCTGACATTGAGGTTTCTCATTGTTCTATGTGTTTAGAAGCTATTGTGCAACCCCCTCTAACATTGTGTAACTTTTGTACTGAAAGGGCTTTACAATGTAAAAAGCATATTTTAAATAAAGTAAGTGTGCCTAGGGATGATTCTCAGTCTGAAGAGAATCGGGATATGCCATCCAATTCTCCCCAAGTGTCACAACCTTTTATGCCCACACAAGCGACGCCTAGTACTTCTAGTGCGTCTAATTCCTTTACTCTGCAGGGGATGGCTGCAGTTATGTCAATTACCCTTACAGGGGTATTGTCTAAGTTACCAGTGTTGCAGGGTAAACGCAGTAGGTCAAGTATTAATGTAAATACTGAATCCTCTGATAATTTATTAGCTATTTCCGATGTTCCCTCACAGTGCTCTGAGTTGGGGATCAGGGAATTACTGTCTGAGGGTGAAATTTCTGATTCAGGGAATGTTTTGCCTCAGACACATTCGGATGCTATGTCATTTAAATTTAAGCTTGAACACCTGCGCCTGTTGCTTAGGGGGGTTTTAGCAACTCTGGATGATTGTGGTCCTATTGTGATTCCTCCAGAGAAATTGTGTAAAATGGATAAATATTTGGAAGATCCTACTTACACTGATGTTTTTCCGGTTCCTAAGAGAATTTCGGAAATTATTAGTAAGGAATGGGATAGACCAAGTATACCGTTTTCTCCCTCTCCTAATTTTAAGAAAATGTTTCCTATATCAGATACCATTCGGGACTCATGGCAAACAGTCCCTAAGGTAGAGGGAGCTATATCTTCCCAAGCTAAGCGTACTATACCCATTGAGGATAGTTGTGCTTTCAAGGATCCTATGGATAAGAAATTAGAGGGTCTACTAAAGAAATTATTTGCTAATCTGGGATTTCTTTTACAACCTATGGCTTGCATTGTTCCAGTAACTACTGCAGCAGCTTTTTGGTTTGAGGCTCTAGAAGAGTCTCTTAAGGTTGAGACTCCATTAGATAACATTCTAGGTAGAATTAAGGCTCTTAAGCTAGCTAATTCTTTTACTACTGATGCCGCTTTTCAAATTGCTAAATTAGCATAAAAAAATGCAGGCTTTGCTATTTTAGCACATAGAGCATTGTGGCTCAAATCTTGGTCTGCTGATGTGTCATCAAAACATAAGCTTTTAGCTATTCCCTTTAAAGGTAAGACCCTTTTTGGGCCAGAATTGAAGGAGATCATTTCTGATATTACAGGAGGTAAGGACCATGCCCTACCTCAGGATAGGTCGGTTAAAATGAGGGGTAAACAGAATAATTTTCATTTCTTTCGGGACTTTAAAGGAGGACCCCCCGCTTCTTCTTCCACAAAGCTGCATGAAGGGGTGGCCCCCGATCCAGGACCGGATCTAGTAGGGGGCAGACTTTCTTTCTTTGCTCAGGCGTGGGCAAGAGATGTTCAGGATTCCTGGAACTAGAAATAGTGACCCACGGTTATCAATTGGAATTCAAGGATTTTCTCCCAAGAGGGAGATTTCATCTTTCAAAATTATCTGCAAACCAGATAAAAAGAGAGGCGTTGGGGGGCGTGTCCAACTACCGACTAAGATGGCTGCTTTCAGCAACAGCTGCATTTAGGAGTTAATGAATCCACTGTTTATTGCTCCTTCAACCTACAGTTTGAGTACTTTTCTTTGTGACATTGACTACATTTAAACTAGTAGATTGACCTGAACAACTTTTTTGCTTCTACTTCGGAGTAGCAAAGCTAAACTGATGAAGTACGCAGTGGAGGCCTAAGAAGGGCCTGGACTTTCATCTACCCCTCCTATTACACTGACTATTCAGTCTAATTAGCTTTATATGCTAAAGTGAATCCTCCATCCTTTCTATCTGTGAGTTGTGAGGTACTAATCCCTGGGTGCTTTCAAAACTACCAGAGGGAATACTGATGATGATTTCTACGGCGAGTTCAACGTGGATTAAATACAGACTGGGCAGTCTCTTAGATGTGCTCCAAACTGCCATAGAGCAGACATTGAAAGAGGCATCTATTGCACCCGCCGAAGATTTTGCGGCTGTTACTTGGCAATCGACCCCTCCACAAGTGTCTGAGGGCAATCTAGCCGCTTCTCTACGAGAACAGCAAATATGGCCTTTCGCTGGCTACTTGCTGGAGCAGGAGAATGGAGTTTTAGGCCTATCAAAGAAGCCGGAGTCTTATGGGATCGATGCATGTATAAAAGTGCCACCGGCTATTACATGCGACAAGGGAAGCGATGATATTTTGGAGAGGAGATGGAATCTACCTGATCTAAAAACCTTATGGGCGGTAAATACTTCGGCAGGCAAACCCACAGTTTTAGCAAAAGTCACCGAATTGCTTCAGTTATATGGCATGCTGTGTGAAGTAGCTCCCCTAAATGACATCCTGAGACTTAATTTGGAGAGCGGAGCGAAGGCTGATTATATGCGATTTTGGAGATCTGGAATAGGGTGAGGTTCCTACACTGCTCATCCGAGCTGCCACGGGGCTTTACATCTTCACGGGACTCTCTTTATGCTGTAATCTGCAGCAATTTGTACTTTGACATGGACAGCTTAGATTGAACTTTAATGGTAGCACAATTAGTATAAGATTATATGACAGCCTCTGTTATGATATATTTTGAATCTAGGAGATATATTGGGCAGTCTATTGAGTCAGCCGTATTACATTTATTACCTATACCTGTTCTAAGAAGCCTTTTTTGAGACCAGTGAGATTGCAAATTAACATATGCTTAACTATAAATTGTACCTGTATATTATTTTTTGTTTATTATGCTCCCATGATATGCTATCCCTTTCCTCCTCTCCTCCTGTATAGCTATATGAAAAGAATATACATAAAAACACTTCTAGATGTCAACACAGCCTAATTCATGTTGCTAAATAGTAGGTAAAGCAAACCATAGTTCAAGCATGCAGGATATAATTTAGTGTGTCGGCAGCCTAATTTGAATATTGTAATAGACATTCAGTTCATATTATGCTCTTTTCCTGCTCTTTCACAGTGATATAGAACAGCTCTATGAAGTCATATGTATGCATATACTTAAAAATAGTTGTAGCATTAAGCTAAAATACTTATGTGTCTAGAGATTAGAGAAAATCCTAGCCTATTGACCCTTATTTGACTTCATTAGCTTCACCCCTTTTTATATTTGTGGCTCTTCTGAAATTAGCTCAGCCCCCCCCCTCTACATTTTTGTTTATTTCATAAACAACTGAACGCAGATTCATTTGAATTTTTCCCTATACCACTTAAAATTGTGTGTTTTCCTTTTAAAACGCTATTCACCTTCCCTCAATTTTTGTTAGTTGGTTAAACTATATCTACTAGATTGTATGCAACAAAAATACCCTGAGGTTCCTTCTTTGAGATCCAAGAGTGGTCTCCTATTGTACAATGTTACCCAGTACTCTTTCTTTAGTTTATATTTATACGGGGCCCAAGTGTGACCTCGGATGTCATATAGAGAGTACTCTGTTTAGAGGGCAAGAGTCATATAAAATAATATGATTGGTACATGATATATGAATATGTAATGTTTATAAATTATTTTGTTTGTTTGCACTGGTTATATAATGAGACAAAATATTTTGTTCTGTTCTCATGTTACCTGCAATCTGTTTGCCCTGCATTGAACCTCAATAAAAATATTTAAAAAAAAAAAAAAAAAAAAAGGCGTTCTTGCGCTGTGTAAAAGACCTTTTTACTATGGGAGTAATCTGTCCTGTTCCAAAATTGGGACAGGGGTTTTTACTCAATCCTATTTGTGATCCTCAGAAAAGAGGGAACGTTCAGACCCATTTTGGACCTCAAGTGTCTAAACAAATATCTAAGAGTTCCATCATTCAAGATGGAGACAATTGGAACGATTTTCTCAATGATCCAGGAGGGTCAGTATGACTACCGTGGATTTGAAGGATGCTTACCTTCATATTCCAATCCACAAAGATCATCATCGGTTTCTAAGGTTTGCCTTCTTGGACAAACATCAGTTCGTGGCTCTTCCTTTCGGGTTGGGGATAGTGGTGGCGCCTTATCTGGCGATATTCTGATTCAGGCGTCAACATATCATCTGACAAAATCTCACACGGACACAGTGTTGTCTTTTCTGAGAACTTACGGCTGGAAGGTGAACATAGAGAAGAGTTCACTTGTTCCACAGACAAGGGTTCCTTTCTTGGGAACTCTGATAGACTTGGTAGCCATGAAAGTATTTCTGATGGAGGTCAGAAAATCAAAGATTTTTAAAGCTTGCCGAGCACTTCTGTCCATTCCTCGGCCATCAGTGGCTCAGTGTATGGAGGTAATAGGATTAATGGTAGCGGCAATGGACATTGTTCCGTTTGCTTGCTTTCATCTCAGACCACTGCAACTGTGCATGCTTGGTCAGTGGAATGGGGATTATGCAGATTTATCTCCAAAGATAATTCTGGATCAAGAGACCAGAAACTCTCTTCTTTGGTGGTTGTCGCCAGATCATCTGTCCCGGGGGACTTGTTTCCGCAGACCCTCGTGGGTGATAGTGACAACAGATGCCAGTCTTCTGGGCTGGGGTGCAGTTTGGAACTCCCTGAAGGCTCAGGGTGTTTGGACTCAGGTGGAGTCTCTACTTCCAGTCAATATTCTGGAACTGAGAGCAATATTCAATGCGCTTCAGGCGTGGCCTCAGTTGGCTTTGGCCAAATTCATCAGATTCCAGTCGGACAACATAACGACTGTGGCATATGTCAATCATCAGGGGGGAACAAGGAGTTCCTTAGCGATGATAGAAGTATCCAAGATAATCAGTTGGGCCGAGGCCCACTCTTGTCATCTGTCAGCGATCTACATCCCAGGGGTAGAGAACTGGGAAGCAGATTTTCTAAGTCGACAGACTTTTCATCCGGGGGAGTGAGAACTTCACCCGGAGGTATTTGCCTCATTGATTCTCAGATGGGGCAGACCGGAATTGGATTTGATGGCATCTCATCAGAATGCCAAGCTTCCAAGATACGGATCCCGGTCAAGGGATCCTCAGGCCGAACTGATAGATGCCTTGGCAGTACCTTGGTTGTTCAGCCTAGCTTATGTGTTTCCGCTGTTTCCTCTCCTCCCACGCGTGATTGCTCGAATCGAACAGGAGAGAGCTTCAGTGATCCTGATAGTGCCTGCGTGGCCACGCAGGACTTGGTATGCGGATCTAGTGGACATGTCCTCTCTGCCACCGTGGAAACTTCCGTTGGGACAGGACCGTCTCATTCAAGGTCCTTTCCAACATCCAAATCTAATTTCTCTGCAACTGAATGAGTGGAGATTTAACGCTTGATTTTATCGAAGCGAGGATTCTCTGATTCAGTTATCAATACTTTGATACAGGCTAGAAAGCCTGTCACTAGAAAGATCTATCATAAGATATGGCATGAATATCTTTATTGGTGTGAATCCAAGGGTAACTCATGGAGTAAAGTTAGGATTCCTAGGATTTTGTCTTTTCTCCAAGAAGGATTGGAGAAAGGGTTATCAGCAAGTTCCTTAAAGGGACAAATTTCAGCTTTGTCCATTCTGTTTCACAAACGTTTGGCAAATGTATCAGATGTTCAGTCTTTTTGTCAGGCTCTATCTAGAATTAAGCCTGTATTTAGACCTATTACTCCTCCCTGGAGTTTGAATTTAGTTCTTCGAGTTCTGCAAGGGGTTCCGTTTGAACCTATGCATTCCATAGATATTAAACTATTATCTTGGAAAGTTCTGTTTTTGGTTGCTATTTCTTCTGCTCGAAGAGTTTCTGAGCTTTCAGCATTACAGTGTGATTCGCCTTATCTCATATTTCATTCTGATAAGGTGGTTTTACGTACCAAACCTGGGTTCCTTCCTAAGGTTGTTTCGAATAAGAATATTAATCAGGAAATTGTTGTTCCTTCCTTGTGTCCTAATCCTTCTTCTAAGAAGGAGCGTCTGTTACATAACTTGGACGTGGTCCGTGCCTTAATGTTTTACTTACAGGCAACTAAGGATTTCTGTCAATAATCTTCATTGTTTATTCTGGAAAGCGTAGGGGTCAGAAAGCTATAGCTACCTCTCTTTCTTTTTGGCTGAGAAGTATCATCCGCCTGGCATATGAGACTGCTGGACAGCAGCCTCCTGAAAGAATTACGGCTCATTCTACTAGGGCTGTGGCTTCCACATGGGCTTTTAAAAACGATGCATCTGTGGAACAGATTTGTAAGGCTGCGACTTGGTCGTCCCTTCACACTTTTTCCAAATTTTCCAAATTTGATACTTTTGCTTCTTCTGAGGCTATCTTTGGGAGAAAGGTTCTTCAAGCAGTGGTGCCTTCCGTTTAGGTTCCTGTCTTGTCCCTCCCTTTCATCCGTGTCCTATTGCTTTGGTATTGGTTTCCCACAAGTAAGGATGAAATCCGTGGACTCTTCATATCTTTGTAAAAGAAAACTAAATTTATGCTTACCTGATAAACTACATTCTTTTACGATATGACGAGTCCACGGCCCTCCCTGTTATTTTAAGACAGGTTTATTTTATTTTTTGAAAACTTCAGTCACCTCTGCACCTTATTAGCCTTTCCTTTTCTCTTCCTATAACCTTCGGCCGAATGACTGAGGGTGGAGGAGAAGGGGAGGGGCTATATATACAGCTCTGCTGTGGTGCTCTTTGCCACTTCCTGTTAGCAGGAGGTTAATATCCCACAAGTAAGGATGAAATCCGTGGACTCGTCATATCGTAAAAGAAAGTAATTTATCAAGCATAAATTTAGTTTTTCTTTGCGTCTTATATGCCAAATGTACTTATTTCAAATAAACCATAACAACTTAGACCTTTACTCCCCATATTTTCTTAGAAACTAACATTTCACATGCTTGCCACAGGGATCTTATTTATCTCCAGTATAATGAAGCCAAGTTAGCATTATTTGGCAATCGTTACAGCAATTTGTTATGAACATTTTAGAAAGAGGACTGTATGGAACAGTCTGTTATATAGCGGGCTGGCATTGTGGCGCATAGGCTATACATTACAAATGATGCTGCTTTCCATCTTAATATGAGGAGAGTCCACGGCTTCATTCCTTACTTGTGGGAAAACAGAACCTGGCCACCAGGAGGAGACAAAGACACCCCAGCCAAACCATTATGATATAGGGTTTAAATGAATAATTATGCATTTGCAGTATTTGTAATTAGACAATGTTAAACACCTAACACTATTTGATCCAGAATGGGCATAGATCTGCTGGCACCTGATCCAGTGTTCTTGTAGAGTTGGGGAACTTCTAACAACTGCTAAAAACTCACAACAAGTTATCTGAATGCAACCTGGCAACAACATTTATGAAGGGAGAAATGATTCAGTGGTTGTTTGTGGTACTTGGAGTTTTCCTTCCTAAGATAGGGAGAGTCCACGGCTTCATTCCGTACTGTTGGGAAATACAACACTTGGCGACCAGGAGGAGGCAAAGACACCCCAGTCAAAGGCTTAAATATCCCTCCCACGTCCTTATTACCCCAGGCATTCATTGCCTTTCATTATAGGAGGTGGCAGAGAAGTGTCAGAAGATTTGGAGAGTCCTAAAAAAGGGCATCTGCCCTTCGAGATAGGACTGGACTTTTAAAGTGAATGTCAATTTTGATGCTAAAGTGCCCGGTTTTTAAAAATTCGATTAAAAACAGGGGCACTTTAATTCATTAAAATTTACATTTCACTCCTGTTGAGAAAAAAACAACTTACCTTTTAATCTTCACAGCAGCTCCAGCTTCCTCCGCTCGTCGCAAAGCTTCTTCCTGGGTCTAAAATGAGGAATCCGGCTTCCTCCAATCACAGTGTTGAATCAGACACTGATTCCCCTAGGGGGGAAGCCGTGATTGGAGGATGACCTATCCATCATTTCTGACATCGGAAATAGCTTGCAACAACCAGGAGGAAGCTGGAGCTGCTGTGAAGATTAAAAGGTAAGTTTTTTTTCACAACAGGAGTGAAATGTAAATTTTGATGAATTAAAGTGTCCCTGTTTTTAATCGAATTTTTAAAAACTGGGCACTTTAGCATCAAAATTGACATTCACTTTAACTTTCATAAATACTCTCACTGAGAGGTTGACATGAATACTTAGTCTGGATATGCAGGGAAAGTTTTTCTGCGAAACCATCCAGACTACTGCTAACAGCTCCTATGCAATCAGTGTTGACGAGTTTCACTGCCTACTTTCTCTCACTTAGGTCTATGTCAGGAGCACTGCTATAAGACTGTCACACTTGAGAGGCTGTGTTCTGTTCCATAGCATGGATCCTGGAGGTAAGATTGTTTCAATTTTTTACACATAAAATGCTATAACAGGGTCACAGTGTGGCTCCTTTATACCCTGATAGGATCCAGGGTTAATATCCTCTGAGGGGGGTTTATTGAACAGTTGGGGTTAATCACTGTATTAATTATTTACATGCTGCTTTGTGTGATTTTATTTTCTGGGCTCATAGACTGTGTTTTTGGCTAGAACAAACAGGTTTCACTGAAAGTGTTGCACAGCTCCTGTTAACTTGCTGTACTTTTCATAGCATGTGGTCTATGTTCATTTCCTCCATTCCGGCTGAGACTTCAACCTGAGGAGAGCGTTTCCTCTGTTAACTGTCTGGATCTAGGAGGTGGTGAGTGCCCCAGCCATTGGGAGTATATAAAAAAAAAAAAAAAAATGTTTTATTTGTGTCCTTCTGTGGGTATAACCTGAGCTATGGAGGACTCTGACATGTTAGAAGGTACTTCTTCTGTACTAAATCATACCTGTTTATATTGTGAGGAGGCTGTGGTTTTCCCGCCCACTCAATTATGTTCCACATGCCTTAACACCGTTATAAAGTCTAAGAAGGGAGACAAGCCTGATAAGGCTATTAGTCCCTCTGAGCCGTCTACCTCTCAGGACTCGGCGTCCCGTGAGATTACTACCCTTGCTACATTATCCACTGCACATGCAGTTCCCTGTAGCACATCTAATCCTCCATCCAGAGGGGGCCTTCTTCCTACGGACTTTGCCATGCAGTTACAAACTGCGGTGTCTGCGGCCCTCAATGCATTACCTTGCTCTAACAATTGCAAGAGAAAGGTTAAACATAGCTCTCCTGACCCGGAGTCATCTAAATATTTATCAGATTTAGCTATTATGTCCCAGTTATCCAATGATGAGTTAACCTCTGTAGTTTCAGAGGGTGAACTTTCTGGGTCGGAGTCCTTAGCGTCTAAGCCTCCTGCTGAGGAGGAACCGTCCTTCAGATTTAAAATGCATTTTTGATTAAAGGAGGTTCTGTCTACGTTAGATGTTCCAGCGGCCGCACTGCCTGAAGAACCTATGATACCTAAATTAGGCAGAGTTTACAAGACAGGAAAGTTCCTTTGACTTTTCCTGTGCTGGTTAAAATGGCGAACATTATTAACAACAAATGGGAAAGAATTGGATCTTCCTTTTCCCCCTCGTCTACTTTTAAAAAGTTGCCCCAGACTCTCAACTGGATTTGTGAGGCTCCATTCCTAAGGTGAATGGTGCTATCTCTACGCTTGCTAGACTTACTTCTATACATCTTAAGGATAGTTTTTCGTTCAGAGAGCCGATAGATAAGAAAATGGAAACCTGAGTAAGATGTTTCAACATACAGGATTTTTGTTTCAACCGGAGACTGCAGTTTCCGGAGCAGCTATCTACTGGTGCGACTCTTTGTTGGAATTCATTGAGGTGGAGTCTCCCCTTGAGGATATTCAAGACAGAATTAAAGTTCTGAGAATTGCTAATTCATTTATCTGTGATGCGAACATGCAAATTATTCACCTAAATGCAAAAGCCTCTGGCTTTGCGGTCCTAGCCCGCCAGGCGCTCTGGTTGAAGTTTTGGTCTGCGGATATGACTTCTAAACTCCTTTCTCTTCTCTTTAAATTGAAAGATTTTATTTGGTCCAGGCCTGGACGCCATTATTTCTACGTTTACCGGAGGCAAGGGTGCCTTCTTACCGCAAGATAAGCAAAACAAGTCTAAGGAAGGACAATATTCTAATTTTCGTTCTGACAAATCCCGACAACAATCCTCCTCCAAGCCCGAGCAACCCAAGAGTACTTGGAAGCCGGCTCAGTCCTGGAATAAGTCCAAGCAGAATAAGAAGCCTGCAAAAAACAAATCGGCATGAAGGGGCGGCCCCCGATCCGGGATCGGATGGTGCAGGGACGCTTGATTAAGGGACGTACAGGATCCGTGGGTCCTGGAGGTCGTACTCAGGGATACAAGATAGGCTTCAAATCTCATCCTCCCAGGGGCAGATTCCTACTCTCGAACCTGTCTACCAGACCAGAAAAGAGGGATGCCTTTCTAGGGTGCGTTCGGGACCTATCCTCCTATCCCGGTGCCTATTGAAGAAAGAGGTTTGGGGTTTTATTCAAACCTTTTTGTGGTCCCAAAGAAGGAGGGAACTTTCCACCCAATTCTGGACCTAAAGTGCTTAAACAAATTTCTCAGTGTCCCTTCCTTCAAGATGGAGACGATAAGGTCCATCCTTCCTTTAGTTCAAGAAGGCCAGTTTATGACCACTATAGATCTGAAGGACGCTTACATTCATGTTCTAATCCACAGGGAACACTTTCAGTTCCTGAGGTTTGATTTCCTGGACCAGCACTTTGTTCATTGCCTTTCCGTTTGGCCTAGCTACTGCTCCAAGAATCCTTACGAAGGTTCTAGGGGCTCCTATAGCCATTGTCAGAACTCATGGTATTACAGTAGCTCCATACTTGGATGATATTCTGGTGCAAGCACCATCTTTTCATCTTACGGAAAAATACTCGGAGTCCCTTCTCAGTCTTCTTCAATCACATGGATGGATGTACCAGGGTGGAATTCCTGAGTACTATAATTGACTCCATATCCATGAGGATATTTCGAACAGACCAGAGACAATACAAGCTAATTTCGGCATGTCTTGCCCTCCGGACCTTCTGGAGTCCCTCTGTGGCTCAGTGTATGGAGGCGATTGGTCTCATGGTGTCCTGCATGGACATCATTCTTTTTGCCAGTTTCCATCTCAGACCTTTACAACTGTGCATGCTGAGCCAGTGGAACGGCGATCATTCTGATCTGTCTCTACAGATTGTATTAGACAGCCGGTCGAGAGAATCGCTCTCTTGGTAGCTCTGTCTAGATCATCTGTCCCAAGGGATGTGCTTCTTAAGACCATCCTGGGAGATTGTGACTACGGACACAAGCCTATTCGGATGGGGAGCTGTTTGGGGTGCCAGGAAGACACAGGGGTTGTGGACTCAGGAGTCCTCTCTGCCGATCAATTTTGGAACTACGGCCAATCTTCAATGCCTTGAAGGCTTGGCCACTTCTGGGTTTGTCACAGTTTATCAGATTCCATTCAGACAATATATCCTCGGTGGTTTACATCAACCCGGATTGACTGGAGAAGGGTCTTTCTGCTAGTTCCCGGAAGGGACAGATTTTGGCCCTGTCAGTTTTATTGCACAAGAGACTGGCTGAGCTTCCAGACGTGCAGGATCAGACCTGTGTTTAGATCTGGGGCTCCTCATTGGAGCCTAAATCTTGTTCTTCGTGTTTTGCAACAGGCTCCGTTTGAGCCTCTGCATTCCGTTGACATTACATTTTTATCTTGGAAGGTTCTCTTTTTATTGGCTATTGCCTCTGCGCGCAGAGTTTCTGAGATCTCTGCTTTGCAATGTGAGTTCTCTTATCTGATTTTTCATGCAGATAAGGCAGTTTTACGTACTAAATGAGGTTTTCTTCCTAAGGTTGTGTCAGATCACAACATCAATCAAGAGATTGTGGTTTGTTCCTTGTGTCCTAATCCTTCATCGAAGGAACATTTACTTCACCATTTGGATGTGGTTCGCACCTTGAACTTCTATCTTCAGGCTACTAAGGAGTTTAGACAATCTTACTCTTTGTTTGTTGTCTATTCGGGGAAGCGTAAAAGGAAGAAGGCTACTTCGACTTCCCTATCTTTTTGGTTTAGGAGTGTCATCCGCTTAGCTTACGAGACAGCGGGACATCATCCTCCTGAGAGGATAACGGCTCATTCCACTAGAGCAGTAGATTTCTCTTGGGCCTTTAAGAATGAGGCCTCTATGGATCAAATTTGTGAGGCGGCTACCTGGTCCTCCTTGCATACTTTTTCTAATTTTTACAAGTTTGATGTTTTTGCTTCGGCTGAAGCAGCTTTAGGGAGAAAAGTTTTGCAGGCTGTGGTGCCCTCAGAATAGGGTCCGCCTCTTCCTTTTTGTTCCCTCTCGTTATTCATTCAGTGTTCTCTGAAGCTTGGGTATAGTTTTACCCAACAGTAAGGAATAAAGCCGTGGGCTCTACCTATCTTAGGAAGGAAAACATAATTTATGCTTACCAGATAAATTCCTTACCTTCCGGATAGGGAGAGTCCACGGCCCCTGCCCGTTTTTTCTTGTCTAAGGGCGGCCCCCTATTTATCTTATTCTTCTGGCACCATTTATACCCCAATATTTCTCCTACTTTTCCTTGTTCTCTTGGGCAGAACGACTGGGGTAATGAGGAAGTGTAAGCCTTTGACTGGGGTGTCTTTGTCTCCTCCTGGTGGCCAGGTGTTGTATTATCCCAACAGTAAGGAATGAAGCCGTGGACTTTCCCTATCCGGAAGGAAAATTTATCTGGTAAGCATAAATTATGTTTTTTCACTGTTTAGCTGCCAGCACCATTTTTTTTGGAGTCATTCTCTATGGTGTCTTACTTCAGGATTCTGCCGTTCTAGAGAAGGAACAAGGGAAATTAAAACAGCAATAATTTCCCTTATTCTTGTCCTTATGGATAGCAGCATTTACCAAAGACCTTCTGTTCCTTTTAACCTATGGACCTCTCTTTATAAACAAGGAGATTACAGTGTAGGAAGCTGCAATCTTACATTCCTCACCATCAGTCTCGCATGCACAACAAACTCATCTGGTTAATGCTGTTGTCAGTATGGACAAGAAGAAGAAAACGGATATGGAATTTCATTAATTAAAGGGATTTGAAACCCAGATTTTTTCTTCCATGAATCAGATTTTTTAAACAACTTACTAATGTACTTCTATTATCAATTTTTCTTCATTCTCCTGGTATCTTTTGATCAAAAACAGGGACATAAGCTTAGGAGCCGGCCCATGTCTGGAGCACTATATGGCAGCAGCTTTGCACAAATGTTATACATTTGCAAGATCACTATTTGGCAGCACTGTTTCCTGCCATATAGTTCTCCTGATGCTACCTAGGTATCTCTTCAGCACAGAATATCATGGGAATTAAGCACATTTGATTATAGAAGTAAATTGGAAACTTTTTTTAAAATGATATGTTCTGTCTGAATCCCAAAAGAACATTTTTGGGTTTAATGTCCCTTTAAGCTTGATGTTCCCTTTTCTGTCTTTATGAAAACATTTCTACCCTCACAATGGAGTGAATATCTAATAAGAATCTCCCTATTTTTAAACTCTGCTTTATAGTTGTTGGATGTACAAATGCATTTATTTATTTGTAGACGTTGTATAAAGCTGGTGTGTGGATTAGTTGGCTGCAGAACCAGCCCATGAGCTTTGCACAGAAGTTATTTGCTCCTCTTAAAGGGACATTGTACATTGTCTCCCCTTTAATGTGTTCCCAATTGTCTATATTACCTGCTGGAGTGTATTTAGTTGTGTGCAAGCAACTCATTTACCTTTGTTTTGTTATTTGAAATAGATACTCTTGTCTGCTGTATCCCCATCTATCATGAAAATGTGAGTGACAAATATTTTCTCTGTAGAAAAGCTAAACAGTAGATAGTAGCACTAATTAATCTTCCAGGGGGGGGGGGGGGGGGCATGAGGAAGAGAGAGATTTTGTGTCTGAAATAGCTGGTTGTGCTCATTTAACCTCCCAGGCATAATTAGCATTTCAATACGTAGTGTAGAAAACATTAGTAGGTCTACTTTACTTGCAGGCTAAGCCCATTGTTATGGGTAAGTGCTAGAGAACAATAGAATGAGCAACACCTGCCATTTAAAAAATAAAAAACGAAGGAGCAATTCCCCCTAGACAATTGTCTATAATTCTTTTATTGTCTTTGCATTATTAGTTGCAAAGGAGAAGCCTTAGACACCACATTATTATAGAATATATTTCTGTTTATGAGCTGGTCCCAGAACTAATATTACAATTGAAGAGTGTGCTGCATAGAGCTCAGTATTTCTACTTGTTCAGCTGTGACACACCTCAGTTTCAAGGAAAAAATATCTTTGTATTTTTACAAACGCCCTTTGCCCGGAGCTAATATTTTTTTTACACAGCTTCTTTCACACACAATTTTATAATGTTTAATACCATTTTCCTATTGCATCTGCCTTCCCATTATTTGTTTCTAAAGCAAATATTGCATGCTGTAAATATATAGCACATGTCATTCTAAAGGGACAGTAAAATTAAACTTAAAGGGGCATAAAACAAGTTGGGATAGAGACAAAATAATATGTACTTTAATTACTTTACCTGCAAATTTATACTGCAGTGCCTCGCCATTAACCCTTTCTTTTAAGTTTCTGAATTGTAAAGCTCTAACTCCCCCCACACATTTCTTTCTATGTCTGTATCTAGAGCTGCAACAACTAATCGTCATAATCGTTAATAATCGATTATGAAAATAGTTGTCAACGAATCTCATAATCGATTAGTTGGTTTGCAATTAGTTGGTCTGTGCACAACACCAGCTGCTTCACTCCAATAAACTCCTGCACATGGTATTGTGTTTTATGGTTATGTCCTTAACCCAAAGGACGTCTACAGATGTTTAAATGTCACTTTTTCAGGACAGTATAAGTTTACAACTACCCCTGGCTTATGTGCAACCCAGATATATTAGTCATCATTTGGATTGTTTATATTAAATCTGGTGATTTGGAACTCCTAGCCCCTAGATTGATGGGAGGTATTTGAATTGATGTGCACTAT
Source organism: Bombina bombina (assembly GCF_027579735.1). Classification (NCBI taxonomy): domain Eukaryota; kingdom Metazoa; phylum Chordata; class Amphibia; order Anura; family Bombinatoridae; genus Bombina; species Bombina bombina. The sequence continues at coordinate 1,118,319,968 of NC_069504.1, forward strand.
TATCTCTTTGCACAATTATTAGCGTATTGCTTGCTATTGCTGATTATATGTACTGTATAAATAAATGTGTAAGGCTTTGTCCTGTTATTGATATATAGGCCTTAGCGCTTTTGATTTGTTTTTGTTTTTATATTTTTAATAAATAGTTATAAAGGTTGAATCTGGTGGTACCTATTATAAGTATATATCTGTTATTTTTAAAGTGGACTAGATATTTTCCTCTAACCTTATAGCTGGTTATTTACCATTGCATATAGATATTCAAGATATTTTATATGTTAGAAGGAAGTCAAGGGTTACTTTATTGAGAGGCCCCTTGCCAAGGTGGAAAATAGTTTGCATTGGTGAATATCCCACTTTGGTGAAATTGGCAAAACCCTACTTATGCATCTCAAGCACCTCAACACCATCTGAGTGCCTCTTCTCTGCTGCAGGAAATATAGCTGCAAACAGAGAACCAGCCTTAGCCAGAAGCATGTGGACATGTTGAGATTTTTGCATTTCAATGCAAAGTTTCTGAAAGAGTAAATAACAGAATGTTAGTTGCAGCCCTATCTGTATCTATATCTATTGTGGTTTTGGTAGAATGCAAAAATGCATAGGGATTATCTGATGGAGCATGCCTAGAAGCTGTAAACTCAGGTGAAATATAATGCCCGTGTCTAAACACTGATAAGGGTGGGGTGGAGTTGGCTGCTCCAGGCAGCTTAGCTATGTAATTAATTGTGCTTATTTTTTAAAAAAGATTATAAAATACTTGCCAACAATTTTTAAACTATTTTTTATGCAAACTATGTTTAATTAATTAGCTCTTTTAGGATATGCACATAACCTGTTTTATGTCCCTTTAAATTGACTGGATAGAGTATGACATTTTAAACCACATTCCAGTTTACTTGTATTGTCAAATTTGCTTAATTCTCTTGGTATCCTTTGTTAACCCCTTAATTACAATGTACCCTGTACGTTGCTGGTCATTAAGGGTTTTCTTAGTTATAATAGCGTGGGTCCCACCCCCAGCGGCGGGACACCGCTATTAAAATTCAATCACTATAGAACCCTAAGGGGTTAAAGAGTAATTCTAGGTGAGCTCAAGAGATTGCACGTCTTCAGCCATTCGGCAGTTGTGTTTGCAACATTGTTTATTGTTGTGTAATACAATGTTGCAAACACGGCTTCCATAGACTGCTAAAGACATGTGCTCGTTTATAAGCTCCTATTACCCATCCTAGGTTTACTGTACAAAAAAGAATACCAAAAGAACAAAGCAAATTTGATAACAGGTGTTGGAAAGTTGTTTAAAATTGCTGATCTGTCAAAAATATGAAATTAAAAAAAAAAATTGGGTGGCATGTCCCTTTAAGAAAGTTATAGTGAGAGATAGGAATAGGATAAGGTGCTCTGTGAGATCAGTCATCCCTTTATTTTGCTCTTATTAATAGAATACTTTAGCTACTCTATTGATTCACACTGGCTACGGGGTCCTTACACTCAGACCGGAACTTACTGCTCCATGACTGCATCTAGATAGAGTTCATTTTGTGAGGTCAATCCTCTTTTTTCAGATAATTGCTTTGGGGCAGTGCGTGAGCTTTGTATGTTTGTGCTGAGCTGATTGGAGACCTCTATGTAATTTAGTAATTTTTTGGGGATACTGGTACTCTATAACATATATTTCAATCTAAGTCTTAATACACCCACATCTGTACTGTTAGTGCTTATTTTTAATAAGTTATTATTAAATGTTGTTTTAATTTTATTTTCCCCTCTTGGTGGTCTCCCCTGCCATATACCTGCCATATTTCTGTTTATACCTGTGTATATATATATATATATATATATATATATATATATATATATATATATATATATATATATAATACCTGCGTGTATATAATACCTGCGTGTATATAATACCTGTGTGTGTGTGTGTGTGTGTGTGTGTGTGTATATATATATATATATATATATATATAGAGAGAAAAACAAAGTGGAGTTCACTACACAGCGCTAATCCCACAGTATATAGTGTACTATTTACATACACCTAGTGTGACAATATTATGGCATAAATGCTAATTCCTACAGAGAGCGCTTTGCTGCAATTTTTTGCTATAATTATTAGAAAGAAATTTATACGCTTATGATTTATCAGCTATTGTCTCAGTGTTACAGTTTCTGTTGTATCAAGAATTTAGAGTTCAAAATATGTTGAAAAAATCTTAAAACAGCGGGAGTATTCTGTCTTCCAATTCAACGTTCAATAATGCAGACATAGAATGGCAACAATCCCAAATGGCCTCACAGGCTACTCACATTAGATGACCTCAATCGTATGAGGTAAGGAACAGGCGTTTTGGATGTATTGGGATTCTGCGCTGATCCTCTGATAGCAAGCTTGTGATCCTGTGCGTTGTCTCAGATGGAATTATGGTTCATCTGTTGGAGCCACAGCGCGAAGTATCTTTCAGATTTCTTCCCTCCTCAGGATTACCAATGCTGATGTCGGCAACAGTTCTTTGCCTCTTTAATAACTATTTTTTTCATTAGGCCGTGTATCTCATGAAGTAAACAGAACAGCACATACGTCAGATCCCAATCAGTAATTTTGATGCTTTCAGCAAACAAACATAAAGTGTCTTTCAATCCAAATGAGTAGCCCCAGATTGAAAATCAGATCACAAACAGCAGACTTGATGCTTTAAGTAAATATAAAGTGTGTTTAAAACCAGAAAGCAGATCCAGCACTTTATATCCCAAACAGTGGCCTTGATGTTTTCAGCAGCATAAAAAGACTATAAATCCAAAGATAGGAGGTAATCCAACATACAAGATAGGTTACAAGTATTAGTAAAAGTCCTGTTATTAAAATCAGTCAGCAGACACAGGTTTAATACGCAGTTGGCTTTCTAGAAGAAATCTGTCTTTCTCTGCTGAAAGCCAACTGCGTATTAAACCTGTGTCTGCTGACTGATTTTAATAACAGGACTTTTACTAATACTTGTAACCTATCTTGTATGTTGGATTACCTCCTATCTTTGGATTTATAGTCTTTTTATGCTGCTGAAAACATCAAGGCCACTGTTTGGGATATAAAGTGCTGGATCTGCTTTCTGGTTTTAAACACACTTTATATTTACTTAAAGCATCAAGTCTGCTGTTTGTGATCTGATTTTCAATCTGGGGCTACTCATTTGGATTGAAAGACACTTTATGTTTGTTTGCTGAAAGCATCAAAATTACTGATTGGGATCTGACGTATGTGCTGTTCTGTTTACTTCATGAGATACACGGCCTAATGAAAAAAATAGTTATTAAAGAGGCAAAGAACTGTTGCCGACATCAGCATTGGTAATCCTGAGGAGGGAAGAAATCTGAAAGATACTTCGCGCTGTGGCTCCAACAGATGAACCATAATTCCATCTGAGACAACGCACAGGATCACAAGCTTGCTATCAGAGGATCAGCGCAGAATCCCAATACATCCAAAACGCCTGTTCCTTACCTCATACGATTGAGGTCATCTAATGTGAGTAGCCTGTGAGGCCATTTGGGATTGTTGCCATTCTATGTCTGCATTATTGAACGTTGAATTGGAAGACAGAATACTCCTGCTGTTTTAAGATTTTTTCAACATATTTTGAACTCTAAATTCTTGATACAACAGAAACTGTAACACTGAGACAATAGCTGATAAATCATAAGCGTATAAATTTCTTTCTAATAATTATAGCAAAAAATTGCAGCAAAGCGCTCTCTGTAGGAATTAGCATTTATGCCATAATATTGTCACACTAGGTGTATGTAAATAGTACACTATATACTGTGGGATTAGCGCTGTGTAGTGAACTCCACTTTGTTTTTCTCTATAACTATACGGTGTGATCACCTGCAAGGGTAGTGTGATCACACTCTTTTGTTTACTCCAGCAGCTTATCTCGTACAGGTGTTAATATTCTTTGCGCCTCCAGTGTGGCCCACACCTAGGTGTGGCTCACATTACGAAAACCCTTTTCTTCTAATATATATATATATATATATATATATATATATATAAATATAATACCTGCGCGTATATAATACCTGTGTAGATATAATACACATCTCTTTTAAGTGCTCTTAAAACTGTCCATCTCTTTCTCCCTTTTGAGAATAGGCTAATTAGCCTTCAATCATGGAGTAATATAATGATGTGTGTCTTTAAATTTAAGGAACCAGCTGTCTGTTTTTATTTATTTTATTTAGATAAAGGTTACGTTTTACTAATAATTACTGTGCTGACTGCATAATTATTTGCCTCCAATTAGTGGCTCAGATTTGTCGTTTCTGAAATGATTTGCTTTACTACACAGCCCTGGGGACCCCCATAAATGTAATTATAAGTCAAGGTGTCCCCAAGAGGAAACACTTGTAAGATACGTACTCCCATTCTTTTAAAGGTGTATTAACCCCTTCAGGACCAGGGAATTTTAGAGAAAAAAACTTACCAAATGTTCTGGAGAATGTTTAGCATTTTTGCTATTTCTCCATTTAAACAGATATAGAGCCTTGTTTTTTATTTACCTATCAAAACTATATATATTTTTAGTAGACAACCCAAGGTGTTAATCTAGGCCCATTTTGATATATTTTATGCCACTGTTTTGCTGCCAAATGCGATCATATTAAAGAAATTGTTAACTTTTTCGCAAATTGAGTTTCTCACTGAAATTATTTACACAAAACTACTGCAGTCTTAAAACAAATGGTTGTAAAAGCTTCTCTGTGATCCCCTTTGTTCAGAAATAGCAGACATGCATGGCTTAGTCATTGTTTTTTTGGTAATAAGAAGGCTGCTTATTGCAGCTGCACACCACACTTCTAATATTCCCAGTAATCAGTGGGGTTAATCAGCTAGCTTATAAATTTAAGTTTAGCTTTAGTGTAGAGATTACCCTTGCACCCCTGATCTTTACCTGATTCCTCCCAAACAGCTCTCTTCCCTCCCACACCCCACTGGTCATCACCAACTTAGAGATTGGCATGTCTGCTATTTATGAATAGCAGTTTTAGGGCATTTTTTTCTTCACAGTAGGGATCATTCCTCAACCCTCCCACCTACTTATTCCCACTAAACATCCTTTTAAGACCCCTTCTCTATAGAAGCCACCATCTTAGGTACTGGCATTTGTCTGGCAGTACCCAGTTTGTAGTGTTTTTCTTTTTTTATTATATATTAATCTAAAGAAAACTTTGTAGTGCAGTGATCACCCCTCACCTTCCCTTCACAAGTGATTGTCACTATTGACCCTCTCACTCACCTGTTTCTGTAGCGTAGGGAACCCATCCCACCCTCCCCAAACTTTTTTCTGTAGTGTAGGGTGTCACTGTCTGTATCCCGATCTGCCTTCATTTGGTAAAGGAAGAAAGATCTTACTTTGATTGAAGCTTTTTTTTTCAGTTTTTGTGAAGAATTTCTGCTGTGATGAGATTCCTTTTTAAATTTGCTATTTTTTTGTCCACTGCTTTTATTTGAGTTGGGAATATTATGTCTATGGATAGTGTAGTGCAGCATATTAAGTCTATGGGTAGTGTTGTGCAGCATATTATGTCTATGGGTAGTGTTGTGCAGCATATTATGTCTATGGGTAGTGTTGTGCAGCATATTATATCTATGGGTAGTGTTTTGCAGCATATTATGTCTATGGGTAGTGTAGTGCAGCATATTATGTCTATGGGTAGTGTAGTGCAGCATATTACAGTATGTCTATGGGTAGTGTAGTGCAGCATATTATGTCTATGGGTAGTGTAGTGCCGCATATTATGTCTATGGGTAGTGTAGTGCCGCATATTATGTCTATGGGTAGTGTAGTGCCGCATATTATGTCTATGGGTAGTGTAGTGCCGCATATTATGTCTATGGGTAGTGTAGTGCCGCATATTATGTCTATGGGTAGTGTAGTGCCGCATATTATGTCTATGGGTAGTGTAGTGCCGCATATTATGTCTATGGGTAGTGTAGTGCCGCATATTATGTCTATGGGTAGTGTAGTGCAGCATATTATGTCTATGGGTAGTGTAGTGCAGCATATTATGTCTATGGGTAGTGTAGTGCAGCATATTTGGTCTATGGGTAATGTAGTGCAGCATATTAGGTCTATGGGTAATGTAGTGCAGCATATTAGGTCTATGGGTAATGTAGTGCAGCATATTAGGTCTATGGGTAGTGTAGTGCAGCATATTAGGTCTATGGGTAGTGTAGTGCAGCATATTAGGTCTATGGGTAGTGTAGTGCAGCATATTAGGTCTATGGGTAGTGTAGTGCAGCATATTAGGTCTATGGGTAGTGTAGTGCAGCATATTAGGTCTATGGGTAGTGTAGTGCAGCATATTAGGTCTATGGGTAGTGTAGTGCAGCATATTAGGTCTATGGGTAGTGTAGTGCAGCATATTAGGTCTATGGGTAATGTAGTGCAGCATATTAGGTCTATGGGTAGTGTAGTGCAGCATATTAGGTCTATGGGTAGTGTAGTGCAGCATATTAGGTCTATGGGTAGTGTAGTGCAGCATATTAGGTCTATGGGTAGTGTAGTGCAGCATATTAGGTCTATGGGTAGTGTAGTGCAGCATATTATGTCTATGGGTAGTGTAGTGCAGCATATTTGGTCTATGGGTAATGTAGTGCAGCATATTAGGTCTATGGGTAATGTAGTGCAGCATATTAGGTCTATGGGTAATGTAGTGCAGCATATTAGGTCTATGGGTAATGTAGTGCAGCATATTAGGTCTATGGGTAGTGTAGTGCAGCATATTAGGTCTATGGGTAGTGTAGTGCAGCATATTAGGTCTATGGGTAGTGTAGTGCAGCATATTAGGTCTATGGGTAGTGTAGTGCAGCATATTAGGTCTATGGGTAGTGTAGTGCAGCATATTAGGTCTATGGGTAGTGTAGTGCAGGGAGCAGTAGTGAGAGTAACTTCTCAGATCTGCCACCTTTATAGCACAAAAGCAGCCATAGTACATAAGGCAATGAGATGTGCTCCAATAAAATCTTTCTACAGACATATGTGGTTGTTTTAAGTATTTACAAATGAAAATTATTGTTTGCTTTAGAGCCCTACATAAGCAGGTGTGAAGCCTGATAGGGCCCCTGGGTCATAGTTTGCCTGATTTAGAGCAAATCATTTTGCTGTAGAATGTTCATTTAAAGGGATATGAATCCCAAACATTTACTTTTGTGATTCAGGCAATACAATTGTTAGTAAGTGTCCAATTTACTTCCATCATCACATTTGCTTTGTTCCCATGATATTCTTTGCTGAAGAGATACCTAGGTAGGATCACTACATGGCAGGAAATAGTGCTCTTGCAAAACTGCTGCCATATAAGTACTCCAGATATGTGCACACTCCTGAGCTTATGTGCCTGCTTTTCAGAAAAAGATACCAAGAGAACAAAGAACATTTCATGATAGAAAATGCAGTAATTAAAAAAATTGTTAAAAATTGCATACTCGTTCTGAATCATGAAATAAATATTTGATGTCGCTTTAAATGCACGGTAGATTTGTGTCTGTTTACTTGTACTGAATCCTAAGCTGAGGTTCTCTCTCTCTCTTGCAGCACATGCTTGTTTATTTGTACTGAATCCTAAGCTGAGGTTCTCTGTCTTGCAGCACATGCTTGTTTATTTGTACTGAATCCTAAGCTGAGGTTCTCTCTCTGTCTTGCAGCACATGCTTGTTTATTTGTACTGAATCCTAAGCTGAGGTTCTCTCTGTCTTGCAGCACATGCTTGTTTATTTGTACTGAATCCTAAGCTGAGGTTCTCTCTGTCTTGCAGCACATGCTTGTTTATTTGTACTGAATCCTAAGCTGAGGTTCTCTCTCTGTCTTGCAGCACATGCTTGTTTATTTGTACTGAATCCTAAGCTGAGGTTCTCTCTCTGTCTTGCAGCACATGCTTGTTTATTTGTACTGAATCCTAAGCTGAGGTTCTCTCTCTCTTGCAGCACATGCTTGTTTATTTGTACTGAATCCTAAGCTGAGGTTCTCTCTCTCTTGCAGCACATGCTTGTTTATTTGTACTGAATCCTAAGCTGAGGCTCTCTCTCTCTCTTGCAGCACATGCTTGTTTATTTGTACTGAATCCTAAGCTGAGGTTCTCTCTCTGTCTTGCAGCACATGCTTGTTTATTTGTACTGAATCCTAAGCTGAGGTTCTCTCTCTCTCTCTCTCTTGCAGCACATGCTTGTTTATTTGTACTGAATCCTAAGCTGAGGTTCTCTCTCTCTCTCTCTCTTGCAGCACATGCTTGTTTATTTGTACTGAATCCTAAGCTGGGGTTCTCTCTCTCTCTCTCTCTTGCAGCACATGCTTGTTTATTTGTACTGAATCCTAAGCTGGGGTTCTCTCTCTCTCTCTTGCAGCACATGCTTGTTTATTTGTACTGAATCCTAAGCTGAGGTTCTCTCTCTCTCTCTCTCTCTTGCAGCACATGCTTGTTTATTTGTACTGAATCCTAAGCTGAGGTTCTCTCTCTCTCTCTCTCTCTTGCAGCACATGCTTGTTTATTTGTACTGAATCCTAAGCTGAGGTTCTCTCTGTCTTGCAGCACATGCTTGTTTATTTGTACTGAATCCTAAGCTGGGGTTCTCTCTCTCTCTCTCTTGCAGCACATGCTTGTTTATTTGTACTGAATCCTAAGCTGAGGTTCTCTCTGTCTTGCAGCACATGCTTGTTTATTTGTACTGAATCCTAAGCTGAGGTTCTCTCTGTCTTGCAGCACATGCTTGTTTATTTGTACTGAATCCTAAGCTGGGGTTCTCTCTCTCTCTCTCTCTTGCAGCACATGCTTGTTTATTTGTACTGAATCCTAAGCTGGGGTTCTCTCTCTCTCTCTTGCAGCACATGCTTGTTTATTTGTACTGAATCCTAAGCTGGGGTTCTCTCTCTCTCTCTTGCAGCACATGCTTGTTTATTTGTACTGAATCCTAAGCTGGGGTTCTCTCTCTCTCTCTTGCAGCACATGCTTGTTTATTTGTACTGAATCCTAAGCTGAAGTTCTCTCTCTGTCTTGCAGCACATGCTTGTTTATTTGTACTGAATCCTAAGCTGAGGTTCTCTCTCTGTCTTGCAGCACATGCTTGTTTATTTGTACTGAATCCTAAGCTGAGGTTCTCTCTCTCTCTCTCTTGCAGCACATGCTTGTTTATTTGTACTGAATCCTAAGCTGAGGTTCTCTCTCTCTCTCTCTTGCAGCACATGCTTGTTTATTTGTACTGAATCCTAAGCTGAAGTTCTCTCTCTGTCTTGCAGCACATGCTTGTTTATTTGTACTGAATCCTAAGCTGGGGTTCTCTCTCTCTCTTGCAGCACATGCTTGTTTATTTGTACTGAATCCTAAGCTGAGGTTCTCTCTCTGTCTTGCAGCACATGCTTGTTTATTTGTACTGAATCCTAAGCTGAGGTTCTCTCTCTCTCTTGCAGCACATGCTTGTTTATTTGTACTGAATCCTAAGCTGGGATTCTCTCTCTCTCTTGCAGCACATGCTTGTTTATTTGTACTGAATCCTAAGCTGAGGTTCTCTCTCTGTCTTGCAGCACATGCTTGTTTATTTGTACTGAATCCTAAGCTGGGGTTCTCTCTCTCTCTCTTGCAGCACATGCTTGTTTATTTGTACTGAATTCTAAGCTGAGGTTCTCTCTCTCTTGCAGCACATGCTTGTTTATTTGTACTGAATCCTAAGCTGAGGTTCTCTCTCTGTCTTGCAGCACATGCTTGTTTATTTGTACTGAATCCTAAGCTGAGGTTCTCTCTCTCTCTTGCAGCACATGCTTGTTTATTTGTACTGAATCCTAAGCTGAGGTTCTCTCTCTCTCTCTCTTGCAGCACATGCTTGTTTATTTGTACTGAATCCTAAGTTGAGGTTCTCTCTCTGTCTTGCAGCACATGCTTGTTTATTTGTACTGAATCCTAAGCTGAGGTTCTTTCTCTCTCTCTCTCTCTCTCTCTCTCTCTCTCTCTCTCTCTCTCTCTCTCTCTCTCTCTCGCAGCACATGCTTGTTTATTTGTACTGAATCCTAAGCTGAGGCTCTCTCTCTCTCTTGCAGCACATGCTTGTTTATTTGTACTGAATCCTAAGCTGAGGTTCTCTCTCTGTCTTGCAGCACATGCTTGTTTATTTGTACTGAATCCTAAGCTGAGGTTCTCTCTCTCTCTTGCAGCACATGCTTGTTTATTTGTACTGAATCCTAAGCTGAGGTTCTCTCTCTGTCTTGCAGCACATGCTTGTTTATTTGTACTGAATCCTAAGCTGGGGTTCTCTCTCTCTCTTGCAGCACATGCTTGTTTATTTGTACTGAATCCTAAGCTGAGGTTCTCTCCCTCTCTTGCAGCACATGCTTGTTTATTTGTACTGAATCCTAAGCTGAGGTTCTCTCTCTCTCTCTCTCTTGCAGCACATGCTTGTTTATTTGTACTGAATTCTAAGCTGAGGTTCTCTCTCTGTCTTGCAGCACATGCTTGTTTATTTGTACTGAATCCTAAGCTGAGGTTCTTTCTCTCTCTCTCTCTCTCTCTCTCTCTCTCTCTCTCTCTCTCTCTCTCTCTCTCTCTCTTGCAGCACATGCTTGTTTATTTGTACTGAATCCTAAGCTGAGGTTCTCTCTCTGTCTTGCAGCACATGCTTGTTTATTTGTACTGAATCCTAAGCTGAGGTTCTCTCTCTCTCTTGCAGCACATGCTTGTTTATTTGTACTGAATCCTAAGCTGGGGTTCTCTCTCTCTCTTTTGCAGCACATGCTTGTTTATTTGTACTGAATCCTAAGCTGAGGTTCTCTCTCTGTCTTGCAGCACATGCTTGTTTATTTGTACTGAATCCTAAGATGAGGTTCTCTCTCTCTCTCTCTTGCAGCACATGCTTGTTTATTTGTACTGAATCCTAAGCTGAGGCTCTCTCTCTCTCTTGCAGCACATGCTTGTTTATTTGTACTGAATCCTAAGCTGAGGTTCTCTCTCTGTCTTGCAGCACATGCTTGTTTATTTGTACTGAATCCTAAGCTGGGGTTCTCTCTCTCTCTTGCAGCACATGCTTGTTTATTTGTACTGAATCCTAAGCTGAGGTTCTCTCCCTCTCTTGCAGCACATGCTTGTTTATTTGTACTGAATCCTAAGCTGAGGTTCTCTCTCTCTCTCTCTCTCTTGCAGCACATGCTTGTTTATTTGTACTGAATCCTAAGCTGAGGTTCTCTCTCTGTCTTGCAGCACATGCTTGTTTATTTGTACTGAATCCTAAGCTGGGGTTCTCTCTCTCTCTCTCTCTTGCAGCACATGCTTGTTTATTTGTACTGAATCCTAAGCTGAAGTTCTCTCTCTGTCTTGCAGCACATGCTTGTTTATTTGTACTGAATCCTAAGCTGAGGTTCTCTCTCTCTCTCTCTTGCAGCACATGCTTGTTTATTTGTACTGAATCCTAAGCTGAGGTTCTCTCTCTCTCTCTCTTGCAGCACATGCTTGTTTATTTGTACTGAATCCTAAGCTGAGGTTCTCTCTGTCTTGCAGCACATGCTTGTTTATTTGTACTGAATCCTAAGCTGGGGTTCTCTCTCTCTCTCTCTCTTGCAGCACATGCTTGTTTATTTGTACTGAATCCTAAGCTGAAGTTCTCTCTCTGTCTTGCAGCACATGCTTGTTTATTTGTACTGAATCCTAAGCTGGGGTTCTCTCTCTCTCTTGCAGCACATGCTTGTTTATTTGTACTGAATCCTAAGCTGAGGTTCTCTCTCTGTCTTGCAGCACATGCTTGTTTATTTGTACTGAATCCTAAGCTGAGGTTCTCTCTCTCTCTTGCAGCACATGCTTGTTTATTTGTACTGAATCCTAAGCTGGGATTCTCTCTCTCTCTTGCAGCACATGCTTGTTTATTTGTACTGAATCCTAAGCTGAGGTTCTCTCTCTGTCTTGCAGCACATGCTTGTTTATTTGTACTGAATCCTAAGCTGGGGTTCTCTCTCTCTCTCTTGCAGCACATGCTTGTTTATTTGTACTGAATTCTAAGCTGAGGTTCTCTCTCTCTTGCAGCACATGCTTGTTTATTTGTACTGAATCCTAAGCTGAGGTTCTCTCTCTGTCTTGCAGCACATGCTTGTTTATTTGTACTGAATCCTAAGCTGAGGTTCTCTCTCTCTCTTGCAGCACATGCTTGTTTATTTGTACTGAATCCTAAGCTGAGGTTCTCTCTCTCTCTCTCTTGCAGCACATGCTTGTTTATTTGTACTGAATCCTAAGTTGAGGTTCTCTCTCTGTCTTGCAGCACATGCTTGTTTATTTGTACTGAATCCTAAGCTGAGGTTCTTTCTCTCTCTCTCTCTCTCTCTCTCTCTCTCTCTCTCTCTCTCTCTCTCGCAGCACATGCTTGTTTATTTGTACTGAATCCTAAGCTGAGGCTCTCTCTCTCTCTTGCAGCACATGCTTGTTTATTTGTACTGAATCCTAAGCTGAGGTTCTCTCTCTGTCTTGCAGCACATGCTTGTTTATTTGTACTGAATCCTAAGCTGAGGTTCTCTCTCTCTCTTGCAGCACATGCTTGTTTATTTGTACTGAATCCTAAGCTGAGGTTCTCTCTCTGTCTTGCAGCACATGCTTGTTTATTTGTACTGAATCCTAAGCTGGGGTTCTCTCTCTCTCTTGCAGCACATGCTTGTTTATTTGTACTGAATCCTAAGCTGAGGTTCTCTCCCTCTCTTGCAGCACATGCTTGTTTATTTGTACTGAATCCTAAGCTGAGGTTCTCTCTCTCTCTCTCTCTTGCAGCACATGCTTGTTTATTTGTACTGAATTCTAAGCTGAGGTTCTCTCTCTGTCTTGCAGCACATGCTTGTTTATTTGTACTGAATCCTAAGCTGAGGTTCTCTCTCTGTCTTGCAGCACATGCTTGTTTATTTGTACTGAATCCTAAGCTGAGGTTCTCTCTCTCTCTTGCAGCACATGCTTGTTTATTTGTACTGAATCCTAAGCTGGGGTTCTCTCTCTCTCTTTTGCAGCACATGCTTGTTTATTTGTACTGAATCCTAAGCTGAGGTTCTCTCTCTGTCTTGCAGCACATGCTTGTTTATTTGTACTGAATCCTAAGATGAGGTTCTCTCTCTCTCTCTCTTGCAGCACATGCTTGTTTATTTGTACTGAATCCTAAGCTGAGGCTCTCTCTCTCTCTTGCAGCACATGCTTGTTTATTTGTACTGAATCCTAAGCTGAGGTTCTCTCTCTGTCTTGCAGCACATGCTTGTTTATTTGTACTGAATCCTAAGCTGGGGTTCTCTCTCTCTCTTGCAGCACATGCTTGTTTATTTGTACTGAATCCTAAGCTGAGGTTCTCTCCCTCTCTTGCAGCACATGCTTGTTTATTTGTACTGAATCCTAAGCTGAGGTTCTCTCTCTCTCTCTCTCTTGCAGCACATGCTTGTTTATTTGTACTGAATCCTAAGCTGAGGTTCTCTCTCTGTCTTGCAGCACATGCTTGTTTATTTGTACTGAATCCTAAGCTGGGGTTCTCTCTCTCTCTCTCTCTTGCAGCACATGCTTGTTTATTTGTACTGAATCCTAAGCTGAAGTTCTCTCTCTGTCTTGCAGCACATGCTTGTTTATTTGTACTGAATCCTAAGCTGAGGTTCTCTCTCTGTCTTGCAGCACATGCTTGTTTATTTGTACTGAATCCTAAGCTGAGGTTCTCTCTCTCTCTCTCTTGCAGCACATGCTTGTTTATTTGTACTGAATCCTAAGCTGAGGTTCTCTCTCTCTCTCTCTTGCAGCACATGCTTGTTTATTTGTACTGAATCCTAAGCTGAGGTTCTCTCTGTCTTGCAGCACATGCTTGTTTATTTGTACTGAATCCTAAGCTGGGGTTCTCTCTCTCTCTCTCTTGCAGCACATGCTTGTTTATTTGTACTGAATCCTAAGCTGAAGTTCTCTCTCTGTCTTGCAGCACATGCTTGTTTATTTGTACTGAATCCTAAGCTGGGGTTCTCTCTCTCTCTCTTGCAGCACATGCTTGTTTATTTGTACTGAATCCTAAGCTGAGGTTCTCTCTCTGTCTTGCAGCACATGCTTGTTTATTTGTACTGAATCCTAAGCTGAGGTTCTCTCTCTCTCTTGCAGCACATGCTTGTTTATTTGTACTGAATCCTAAGCTGGGATTCTCTCTCTCTCTTGCAGCACATGCTTGTTTATTTGTACTGAATCCTAAGCTGAGGTTCTCTCTCTGTCTTGCAGCACATGCTTGTTTATTTGTACTGAATCCTAAGCTGGGGTTCTCTTTCTCTCTCTTGCAGCACATGCTTGTTTATTTGTACTGAATTCTAAGCTGAGGTTCTCTCTCTCTTGCAGCACATGCTTGTTTATTTGTACTGAATCCTAAGCTGAGGTTCTCTCTCTGTCTTGCAGCACATGCTTGTTTATTTGTACTGAATCCTAAGCTGAGGTTCTCTCTCTCTCTTGCAGCACATGCTTGTTTATTTGTACTGAATCCTAAGCTGAGGTTCTCTCTCTCTCTCTCTTGCAGCACATGCTTGTTTATTTGTACTGAATCCTAAGTTGAGGTTCTCTCTCTGTCTTGCAGCACATGCTTGTTTATTTGTACTGAATCCTAAGCTGAGGTTCTTTCTCTCTCTCTCTCTCTCTCTCTCTCTCTCTCTCTCTCTCTCTCTCTCTCTCTCTCTCTCTCTCTCTCTCTCTCGCAGCACATGCTTGTTTATTTGTACTGAATCCTAAGCTGAGGCTCTCTCTCTCTCTTGCAGCACATGCTTGTTTATTTGTACTGAATCCTAAGCTGAGGTTCTCTCTCTGTCTTGCAGCACATGCTTGTTTATTTGTACTGAATCCTAAGCTGAGGTTCTCTCTCTCTCTTGCAGCACATGCTTGTTTATTTGTACTGAATCCTAAGCTGAGGTTCTCTCTCTGTCTTGCAGCACATGCTTGTTTATTTGTACTGAATCCTAAGCTGGGGTTCTCTCTCTCTCTTGCAGCACATGCTTGTTTATTTGTACTGAATCCTAAGCTGAGGTTCTCTCCCTCTCTTGCAGCACATGCTTGTTTATTTGTACTGAATCCTAAGCTGAGGTTCTCTCTCTCTCTCTCTCTTGCAGCACATGCTTGTTTATTTGTACTGAATTCTAAGCTGAGGTTCTCTCTCTGTCTTGCAGCACATGCTTGTTTATTTGTACTGAATCCTAAGCTGAGTTTCTTTCTCTCTCTCTCTCTCTCTCTCTCTCTCTCTCTCTCTCTCTCTCTCTCTCTCTTGCAGCACATGCTTGTTTATTTGTACTGAATCCTAAGCTGAGGTTCTCTCTCTGTCTTGCAGCACATGCTTGTTTATTTGTACTGAATCCTAAGCTGAGGTTCTCTCTCTCTCTTGCAGCACATGCTTGTTTATTTGTACTGAATCCTAAGCTGGGGTTCTCTCTCTCTCTTTTGCAGCACATGCTTGTTTATTTGTACTGAATCCTAAGCTGAGGTTCTCTCTCTGTCTTGCAGCACATGCTTGTTTATTTGTACTGAATCCTAAGATGAGGTTCTCTCTCTCTCTCTCTTGCAGCACATGCTTGTTTATTTGTACTGAATCCTAAGCTGAGGCTCTCTCTCTCTCTCACAGCACATGCTTGTTTATTTGTACTGAATCCTAAACTGAGGTTCTCTCTCTGTCTTGCAGCACATGCTTGTTTATTTGTACTGAATCCTAAGCTGGGGTTCTCTCTCTCTCTTGCAGCACATGCTTGTTTATTTGTACTGAATCCTAAGCTGAGGTTCTCTCCCTCTCTTGCAGCACATGCTTGTTTATTTGTACTGAATCCTAAGCTGAGGTTCTCTCTCTCTCTCTCTCTTGCAGCACATGCTTGTTTATTTGTACTGAATCCTAAGCTGAGGTTCTCTCTCTGTCTTGCAGCACATGCTTGTTTATTTGTACTGAATCCTAAGCTGGGGTTCTCTCTCTCTCTCTCTTGCAGCACATGCTTGTTTATTTGTACTGAATCCTAAGCTGAAGTTCTCTCTCTGTCTTGCAGCACATGCTTGTTTATTTGTACTGAATCCTAAGCTGGGGTTCTCTCTCTCTCTTGCAGCACATGCTTGTTTATTTGTACTGAATCCTAAGCTGAGGTTCTCTCTCTGTCTTGCAGCACATGCTTGTTTATTTGTACTGAATCCTAAGCTGAGGTTCTCTCTCTCTCTTGCAGCACATGCTTGTTTATTTGTACTGAATCCTAAGCTGGGATTCTCTCTCTCTCTTGCAGCACATGCTTGTTTATTTGTACTGAATCCTAAGCTGAGGTTCTCTCTCTGTCTTGCAGCACATGCTTGTTTATTTGTACTGAATCCTAAGCTGGGGTTCTCTCTCTCTCTCTTGCAGCACATGCTTGTTTATTTGTACTGAATCCTAAGCTGAGGTTCTCTCTCTGTCTTGCAGCACATGCTTGTTTATTTGTACTGAATCCTAAATTGAGGTTCTCTCTCTGTCTTGCAGCACATGCTTGTTTATTTGTACTGAATCCTAAGCTGAGGTTCTTTCTCTCTCTCTCTCTCTCTCTCTCGCAGCACATGCTTGTTTATTTGTACTGAATCCTAAGCTGGGATTCTCTCTCTATCTTGCAGCACATGCTTGTTTATTTGTACTGAATCCTAATCTGAGGTTCTCTCTCTGTCTTGCAGCACATGCTTGTTTATTTGTACTGAATCCTAAGCTGAGGTTCTCTCTCTCTCTTGCAGCACATGCTTGTTTATTTGTACTGAATCCTAAGCTGAGGTTCTCTCTCTGTCTTGCAGCACATGCTTGTTTATTTGTACTGAATCCTAAGCTGGGGTTCTCTCTCTCTCTTGCAGCACATGCTTGTTTATTTGTACTGAATCCTAAGCTGAGGTTCTCTCCCTCTCTTGCAGCACATGCTTGTTTATTTGTACTGAATCCTAAGCTGAGGTTCTCTCTCTCTCTCTCTCTCTCTTGCAGCACATGCTTGTTTATTTGTACTGAATTCTAAGCTGAGGTTCTCTCTCTGTCTTGCAGCACATGCTTGTTTATTTGCACTGAATCCTAAGCTGAGGTTCTTTCTCTCTCTCTCTCTCTCTCTCTCTTGCAGCACATGCTTGTTTATTTGTACTGAATCCTAAGCTGAGGTTCTCTCTCTGTCTTGCCGCACATGCTTGTTTATTTGTACTGAATCCTAAGCTGAGGTTCTCTCTCTCTCTTGCAGCACATGCTTGTTTATTTGTACTGAATCCTAAGCTGGGGTTCTCTCTCTCTCTTTTGCAGCACATGCTTGTTTATTTGTACTGAATCCTAAGATGAGGTTCTCTCTCTGTCTTGCAGCACATGCTTGTTTATTTGTACTGAATCCTAAGATGAGGTTCTCTCTCTCTCTCTCTCTTGCAGCACATGCTTGTTTATTTGTACTGAATCCTATGCTGAGGTTCTCTCCCTCTCTTGCAGCACATGCTTGTTTATTTGTACTGAATCCTAAGCTGAGGTTCTCTCTCTCTCTCTCTCTCTCTCTCTCTTGCAGCACATGCTTGTTTATTTGTACTGAATCCTAAGCTGAGGCTCTCTCTCTCTCTTGCAGCACATGCTTGTTTATTTGTACTGAATCCTAAGCTGAGGTTCTCTCTCTGTCTTGCAGCACATGCTTGTTTATTTGTACTGAATCCTAAGCTGAGGTTCTCTCTCTCTCTCTCTCTCTCTCTCTCTCTCTCTCTCTTGCAGCACATGCTTGTTTATTTGTACTGAATCCTAAGCTGAGGCTCTCTCTCTCTCTTGCAGCACATGCTTGTTTATTTGTACTGAATCCTAAGCTGAGGTTCTCTCTCTGTCTTGCAGCACATGCTTGTTTATTTGTACTGAATCCTAAGCTGAGGTTCTTTCTCTTTCTCTCTCTCTCTCTCTCTTGCAGCACATGCTTGTTTATTTGTACTGAATCCTAATCTGAGGTTCTCTCTCTGTCTTGCAGCACATGCTTGTTTATTTGTACTGAATCCTAAGCTGAGGTTCTCTCTCTCTCTCTCTCTCTCTCTTGCAGCACATGCTTGTTTATTTGTACTGAATCCTAAGCTGAGGTTCTCTCTGTCTTGCAGCACATGCTTGTTTATTTGTACTGAATCCTAAGCTGAGGTTCTCTCTCTCTCTCTCTTGCAGCACATGCTTGTTTATTTGTACTGAATTCTAAGCTGAGGTTCTTTCTCTGTCTTGCAGCACATGCTTGTTTATTTGTACTGAATCCTAAGCTGAGGTTCTTTCTCTCTCTCTCTCTCTCTCTCTCTCTCTCTCTCTCTCTCTCTCTCTCTCTCTCTTGCAGCACATGCTTGTTTATTTGTACTGAATCCTAAGCTGAGGTTCTCTCTCTGTCTTGCAGCACATGCTTGTTTATTTGTACTGAATCCTAAGCTGAGGTTCTCTCTCTCTCTTGCAGCACATGCTTGTTTATTTGTTCTGAATCCTAAGCTGGGGTTCTCTCTCTCTCTCTCTTGCAGCACATGCTTGTTTATTTGTACTGAATCCTAAGCTGAGGTTCTCTCTCTGTCTTGCAGCACATGCTTGTTTATTTGTACTGAATCCTAACCTGAGGTTCTCTCTCTCTCTCTCTTGCAGCACATGCTTGTTTATTTGTACTGAATCCTAAGCTGAGGCTCTCTCTCTCTCTTGCAGCACATGCTTGTTTATTTGTACTGAATCCTAAGCTGAGGTTCTCTCTCTGTCTTGCAGCACATGCTTGTTTATTTGTACTGAATCCTAAGCTGGGGTTCTCTCTCTCTCTTGCAGCACATGCTTGTTTATTTGTACTGAATCCTAAGCTGAGGTTCTCTCCCTCTCTTGCAGCACATGCTTGTTTATTTGTACTGAATCCTAAGCTGAGGTTCTCTCTCTCTCTCTCTCTCTCTCTCTCTCTCTTGCAGCACATGCTTGTTTATTTGTACTGAATCCTAAGCTGAGGTTCTCTCTCTGTCTTGCAGCACATGCTTGTTTATTTGTACTGAATCCTAATCTGAGGTTCTCTCTCTGTCTTGCAGCACATGCTTGTTTATTTGTACTGAATCCTAAGCTGAGGTTCTCTCTCTCTCTCTCTCTCTCTTGCAGCACATGCTTGTTTATTTGTACTGAATCCTAAGCTGAGGCTCTCTCTCTCTTGCAGCACATGCTTGTTTATTTGTACTGAATCCTAAGCTGAGGTTCTCTCTCTGTCTTGCAGCACATGCTTGTTTATTTGTACTGAATCCTAAGCTGAGGCTCTCTCTCTCTCTTGCAGCACATGCTTGTTTATTTGTACTGAATCCTAAGCTGAGGTTCTCTCTCTGTCTTGCAGCACATGCTTGTTTATTTGTACTGAATCCTAAGCTGGGGTTCTCTCTCTCTCTTGCAGCACATGCTTGTTTATTTGTACTGAATCCTAAGCTGAGGTTCTCTCTCTGTCTTGCAGCACATGCTTGTTTATTTGTACTGAATCCTAAGCTGAGGTTCTCTCTCTGTCTTGCAGCACATGCTTGTTTATTTGTACTGAATCCTAAGCTGAGGTTCTTTCTCTTTCTCTCTCTCTCTCTCTTGCAGCACATGCTTGTTTATTTGTACTGAATCCTAAGCTGAGGTTCTCTCTCTGTCTTGCAGCACATGCTTGTTTATTTGTACTGAATCCTAAGCTGAGGTTCTCTCTCTCTCTCTCTCTCTTGCAGCACATGCTTGTTTATTTGTACTGAATCCTAAGCTGAGGCTCTCTCTCTCTCTTGCAGCACATGCTTGTTTATTTGTACTGAATCCTAAGCTGAGGTTCTCTCTCTGTCTTGCAGCACATGCTTGTTTATTTGTACTGAATCCTAAGCTGAGGTTCTCTCTCTCTCTGTCTTGCAGCACATGCTTGTTTATTTGTACTGAATCCTAAAATGAGTCTCTCTCTCTCTCTTGCAGCACATGCTTGTTTATTTGTACTGAATCCTAAGCTGAGGTTCTCTCTCTCTCTCTTGCAGCACATGCTTGTTTATTTGTACTGAATCCTAAGCTGAGGTTCTCTCTCTGTCTTGCAGCACATGCTTGTTTATTTGTACTGAATCCTAAGCTGAGGTTCTCTCTCTCTCTCTCTCTTGCAGCACATGCTTGTTTATTTGTACTGAATCCTAAGCTGAGGTTCTCTCTCTCTCTCTCTTGCAGCACATGCTAAAAGAAGACGATATGTTCAAGGACTTTGCAACTCGATCCTTGAGCACCAGTATTACAGATGAAGATTCTAATGTGTGACAGCATCTCTGTATTTTATGTTTAAAGTTATATATTTGTTCCATTTTGTGTAAATCACTGTTATTTCGGCTCAGTGTTTTAAGGGGTGAAATGAGGAGAATGTGCCTTTTTATTAGGAAATAAAATGAACCTCAGTAAATGATAGTGAATATGGTATATTTAATGTACAATAGCATATTTTAAAGTATTACACTATTCCTGTATTACGTTTGGTTCCTGCCATTATTAGGCAAGACCCATATCACCTAAAGCAATAAGCTCTATGCCGTATTTGTACATTTGTGCCATTAAGCAATAAGAATGTGTGTTTCTTTCTGATCACACCAGCGTTTAAGGTTGACGTTTCGCTAAGTTACATTCTTCACAAACAGCGTGTGACATAGCCATTTATGTCAGGACAGTTATGTCATATCTGTTCACTTTAGGCCTGAGGTTGTGCCAATAATGTAACCACCAGATACCTATACCCATTATCCACCAACACACATATTGCCAGAATTTAAATGTCTTACCTACTTATCCAACAACACAATCAGACATTATTTCAGTATTAAATGGTGCATGGGCCCCTATGGTAGTGACAGGGTTAACAATCTGTATGAATGATAAGAATTCCGTGCATGCAGACTGTCATTAACAAATAAATAAAAATATAGGTCATTTTGTGTTGGACTAAAGATTTAATAACACTACAATAGTGAAACTACCTGTCTTTCTAAATATTCCTTATGGCAAAATATAATTGCTGCCTCCAGTATCGCCTCTGACCGCTATATTACACACAAGCAATAGTGATCTGAGACGTGCCGGACTGCACTTTCCAGAGACGAGAGCGCACACATTAGGAGCACACAATACAGCAAAAAGAATATTTTTAATATGGCGTCCAAGCCTTTTCTTTGCGCTAATATTTTTATATAGTTTTATATTTAAAAAGTGTTTATAACAAAGGTCTATTGTGTCATATCACTACATAGCTGTCCTTTTATACATGATTCCAGTTTACGTGCCAGCTGGTTACTGGAGAATTCAGGCTGTGCCTTCAGACTTTATCGTCTTTTTGTCAGTGTTGTAAAAAAATGGTTTAACATACAGCACAGCTGTTTCTAGACGCAGTATCCAGATGCTGAACTATTTTCCTCTTAGTACCCTTTATCTATTTCCCATGAGTCTTTTCTACATCTTAAGCTTTTTATATTTGTTTTCTATTTATGGAATTGAACTATTATTGAAAAGGGTTAAAATCTGCTGTTACACAAATGTTTGTTGATTGCATGAGAATTGTTGTTATGAAAAGATTTTGGTGAGGAAAAGCAGATTTTGTATTTACTTATTTAATGTTGCCATTTGCAATGTGAAAGTAGCAAGCAAACCGATTTCCATGTACCCCTTCTGGGTAATTCTAATATATGCCACAGTTAAAAAATCTCCTTGGGGTTGCTGTCAGCTAAATTAGCACAGTATATGACGTGACTTCTCTGTGTTTGAGAATATACAACAGATGTTCTTGTGTCAATATATATTTTGATCAAATAAATAAGTATATGTTTAACTAAAGTTTATTTCTGTTTGTTCTGTATGACTATATATCCCTACTGAATAAAGCCTTAGATCAAGGATGCCAAACCTCTGTGGATCAAACCGTTCTCTTGCCATATATTGTAGATATTCCTTTTGTGCAACACTGGGTGTTAGATTAGGACAAGTTGTAAATGCCAACCCTGAGTTGATAGGATTTAAAAAGACAACAGTGTTGTCCATAATAATAAACAAAATGTGTCCATAATAATTTAATTACAATGATTATGGAAAATATAGAGCAAAGGCATTTATTTTAAAGAATATGTATGGTCTCACTGCATGGTGCAAAGGTCACAAAAGATTGGTCCGTGGGTTCTGTCAGAATAAGCTGCCCTAGCATTGCGCATGCGCTATTTACGTCACCACATTCTAAATCTGTATAACAAATATCTTTGGAATGCTGTGACCTCAGACCGTGCATGCAGAGTTATAGGGTAGCTTTTTATGAAGGTGGAGAAATTCCTCCAGCTTTGCCCCTGTGACTGTTTGCTTACCCGCATGTGCAGTCACAGAGGTAGATTTTTCTGGCTAATATTTTTATTTGGTACACAATGACTACGCATGCAAAGGGAGCAACACAATTAAAAGCAATATCATACTGACGTCGAAGGGTTAAACAAAGCTAACTGCGCCTGTACCGTTTAAAGGGGGGACAGTCTAGTCAAAAAGAAACTTTCATGATTCAGATCGGGTATGTAATTTTAAACAACTTTCCAATTTACTTTTATCATCAAATTTGCTTTGTTCTCTTGGTATTATTAGTTGAAAGCTAAACCTAGGTAGACTCGTATGCTAATTACTTAGTGCAATATTTCGCTAGACAGACTCATTTATTGCCTTATATTAACGTTTTGTGGCTGAGTATTGGACAACAGAAATATTGAGAATTAATGTTGTACTAAGCAAAGCGTTGATGTTGCTTTAAATTTGTTTGTTACAAATCTAAAGTATTGACTAAAAATATCTAAGTATAATCTTAATTGGAGTTCAGTTGGAATGGCAGCAAAGTTTAACTCCTAGATTATATTTAAATAGACAGGTATTGTTCATACAAAAACTAAGCAGAAAAAATAAAAGGTACCTTTAGAAAATGCAAATACAAACTAAAGACAAAATACTTGCAAAAATGGAAATTATATAAAAAATAAAGAAATCCTTCAAGTATATGTTAAGAATATTAATATGGTTAAAGGAATTTGTGTACACACTCAAAGTCTTACCGGTACCGGTTCCTGGAGTGATTCCAGGGAGAGCTGGCAGTTTGATACCGAATTGAGTTCCAGGAGTAGCAGGCAGAATCTGGCTAGATGTGTGAGGTGGAGGTGTAGCAAGACACCTGTGAATATTGCACTTGAGCAGAGTTCAGGTAAGTGGAAATAAACTTGAATTTAGAGTTCATATAAGTGACAAATATCAGAGAATAAGATAGGTTCTTCATACAAGCTTGATAGGAGGAAATCTTACCCTTAGGCAATGAGCAAATAATCAAGCAAGGAATCAGTGCAAATGGTTATGTTAAATAGGGTAAAACATAAGACAGGTGGAGTCTAAAACAATCAAGATGGTTACCTTAAAGGAGAAGCCAGATACATAACACTTAGCCCTTGAAGGCCGCTTCTTATCTGAATGCATTTTGACAAATTTTCACTACTAGAGGGCGTTATTTCATGCGTGCCATATAGATAACATTGTGCTCACACCCATGGAGTTACCTAGGATTCAGCACTGATTGGGTAAAATTCAAGTCTGTCAAAAGATCTGAGATAAGGGGGCAGTTTGCAGAGGCTTATATACAAGGTAATCACAGAGGTTAAAGGATATTAATATAACTGTGTTGGTTATGCAAAACTGGGGAATAGGTAATAAAGGGATTATCTATCTTTTTAAACAATACAAATTCTGATGTAGACTGTCCCTTTAAAGAAATGTATGGATTTATATAAATATATATTTATATATAAACAAAAAAGGTATGAGAGAGTAGGTAATATTGCTGAACCAAAAATAAGTATATATTTGCTGGTGCCACCCTTGATAATGAATTATACAAAAATCAAACAGAGAGAATGTAATCACAACATATAATACTGTTGTGAAGAAAGCAAGGGATAAAACAAGGCACACAGGATTTGGTAGATAATCAAATTTATTAATTCCTATTTAAATCCCAAACCACATGTATGTGGATCACAAAAATGACAAGGTCAATCAATATCTAAAAGTGAGCATTCTTAACTAAATAAAAGGCAAATTTCAAAGACTAAATGCTACTGGAAGGGCCAGGAACCTCTAAGCATACGTATGCTAATTGACTAAGGGTTAGGCCTAACCTACCATCTGTTACATAAACAAGGTAACAAACTATAAGCAAAAAATCAAACATAAACATAATGGTAACAAGTTGACTCATAGCAATAAAACATTTTCAGCAAACAGATCAGAGGAAATGAAAGGCAAATGTCTTATATAAAGTCTGTAAAGCAGACGTAGATAACTGCTGCTAGAGGCACAAGTTCACTTATTTTACTTAGCTGCTATATTTGGATCCGTTATTCCGATTCAAAGTTGATGCAGCGTTCAGCGCGTGTGACGTCACTTACAGCCTGAGGTGTGGTTGTCGGCCTGCTGGTAATTGGTTGGATTGTAAGAGGTGTGTCCCAAGTTCCGAGAATCCGTCCACTGGATTGGCCAGTTGCACAAGGTGAAAGAAACCAGGCTTCCACCGATGTTATGTAGCTAAGCACATACCAGGATGCACCGTATACTCAGAAAAGTATAGTGAAACAGCCACAAACAAATCCAAACGATTTCTCAGCAAAAGGTCTCCTATTCTTATACACCTTCAGATAGATGTTAAACGCTCTGTCCAGCGCAAGATAGGAATCCACATTCTCCAGTAACCAGCCGCTTTAACACACACGCTCTTTCTCAGCATGCAGCATCAGATAGAAAAGAACAGTCAATATTACCTACTCTCTCATACCTTTTTTGTTTATATCTACTTTTGAGGATTCTAAATTGAGGATTCTTTTATCCTATCTTTTTTGAGATTGAAGTAGATTGCTGCAGGAGTGGTTAGCTAGCCCCTGAATTTATCCCATTCTTTCACATTCCTGACTTGGTTAATCAGTAATATGGCGTACACTCTATCGGATGACTTGTGGGAAGCTGAGTTAAAAGATTCATTAGCTAATGATAATGCAGTAGGAGACGATCAGGATGAAGAAAATGTTACAATTTTTAGTGCTTTTAGGAGATATCGTTATCTCTTAGGTCGACAACTAAAAATCAAGGCAGAAAATGCAAGCTTAGCTAATTATATTGACAAAAAAATTATCCCTAGAGGTTTGAGACTTTCATTAGATCCGGGAGCGAACACAAGAGAGGATGAGGAGGGTGACTCCTTTGTGGAGGAGTGGAATGAGAAACTCTCCACAACCTCTCTTGACCTGATGGATATGATGATGAAAAGAAATAATAAAAGATTGGAGAAAGTTAAAGGGGAAGCTGAAAAAGCATTACTTAAAGTAAACTCCTTTGAGAATGATCCCAATTTTGAAAAATTGAATGGTGAGACAAGTCTGAATGTGTCTAAATTAAAAACTGATATCAAGGCAAGGAAATGTAGGAAATATAGGAGAGATCAGGATGACTATAAAAACGGAAGGGTTTATAGCTACAAATCTCAGAAAGGTACATACGACTCAGGTACAGATGTGTCAGACTCAGAAGTAAGTAATTCAAAAAACTCCTTTGGTATCAGCCAAAAAGAAGGAGGAGAAAGAACAGAAGGGGAAAAAGGAAAAGATCCCTATGGGACTCCAGTAAAGGAAAAGAGATACCAAACAAGACAGAACAGGGGGAGAGGAGACCAATATGTTCAGAGCAGGGGGAGATTCAGAGGAAGGGGAGCACGCAGGGGCTATTGAATAGCCACAATGAAGATGAATTACAGATTGTGAACCTTTCCTCTTTTCCCCTAAATCTGGCTCATGTGGAACTCCTGAAAAAGGGGTTATCTTTCTGCCCCACTGCAATGGTTGATAAATTTGAGTTACTTAAGGACTTACACCTATTTGCCAGGAAAATTGTACTATCCATTATTATGAAATAAAAAAAAGCTCATAATTTGGATATGGACGATCAGTCAGCCTTGGCAGATTTGGAATCATTGTTAGCAGACAATGCTTTGGAAGAAAACAGATATGTCACAAGCAATAGCTTATGAGAAACCGTGTTTTAAACCTAAGTCTACCTATATGCCCTCTCTCTCTTTGGTTCCAGCGGTCAATCTATTTGTGAAACAAATGGAAAAAGACATAGATAGTTTGTTACCACAACAGTTAGATGACAATCTGAAGCCAAGAGAGAGAAAGGCCTTAAGAGAACTGAGTATGGCGAGGGGTGTGGTGATAAAGCCAGACGATAAGGGCGGTAATCTAGTACTGTTAGATGAACATCTTTATATCAACGAAGTGAAACGTCAGCTTAATGATAAAAATCAGTACATGAGACTCGGAGGTAGCCCTTTGGAACATACCCAGATTTCTCTTTTTAAATTGCTGAATGAGGCTAGAAGTAGAGGTACAATTGATCAAAAAGAATTCAAATTTCTATTTCCTGAACATCCGGTTATGCCGGTGTTTTATATCCTGCCTAAGTTGCACAAAAATATGAAGTGTCCTCCGGGGAGACCCATTGTCTCCGGAATAGGTAGCCTCACGGAAAACATTGGAGAATACGTAGATAAATATCTACACCCTTTCCTTTTGACTCTACCGTCGTATGTAAAAGATACGGCGGACCTATTGAGAAAATTGGATGGAGTAATGGTCAATGAAAAAAACATTTTGGCCTCCCTGGATTTGGAAGGACTTTACTCCTCAATACCTCACAAAATAGGTTTACAGGCTATTAGGAAATTCCTAGAAACAAGGGGTCCATCCTTTCTTGAACATTCAGACTTCGTCATTTCATTGCTTGAATTTGTCCTGCAGAATAATGTATTCTCATTTGATGGACAAGTTTATCGTCAATTGCGGGGCACGGCTATGGGGGCAGTTTGTGCCCCCACATATGCCTGCCTGCATTTGGGGGCATGGGAGTCTGATATTTTTTAGGCTTTCAGTGACATTTTCAATGAGAAGGTCCTAATGTGGGTCAGATATGTGGATGATGTTCTTGTCTTGTGGGATGGTGTGGAAGAAGAGTTCAACTTATTTGTTGACCAATTAAACCACAATGATAGGAACATCATCCTCACTTCTGAGACCAACGCCAGGGAACTTAATTTCCTTGATATTACCATCAAGAAAGAGGGTAATAGAATAGTCACTGAAAACTTTAGAAAGAAAAATGCTACAAATAACATTCTTCATGCTCAGAGTAGTCATCCTTCACATTTAAAGAAAGGCATTCCTTATGGACAATTTCTTCGTTTAAGGAGAAACTGTTCATCTCTATCTAAATTTGACACACATGCTAAGATGATGAAGGATAGATTTTTACTAAGAGGGTATTCCAATAAGTCCCTTAAGAAGGCACTTTGGAAGGCCAGAAAGACTCAGAGAGATGACCTTTTGTATAAAGGTAATTCTAAATCAGATGGGGGCAACATTAGATTTATCTCCAGATTTAACAATCAATGGCATAATATTAGATCTGTCATGAACAAAAATTGGAATATTTTGACTTTGGATGACAAGGTCAAAAATATAATTGGAGAAAAACCTCTAATGACAGCTAGGAAAGCAAAAAGTCTGAAGGACATCCTGGTAAAAAGCCAATTTTCCAGGGGTCCATCTGATGCAGACTGTGTATACTGTGTCCACATGGACAGCGCGAAACAATTTTCTGTACAGGATGGTAAGACTTACAATATAAAGTTTTTCTTTAACTGCAGGTCTGAAGGAGCAATATACCTTCTTAGATGCTCGTGCCCGGTCTTTTACGTAGGAAAAACGAAGAGGCTCGTAAAGGACCGGGTACAAGAGCATCGTGATGATATTGCTCATTCTAATGACACCAGTGTGGCGAGACATTTTGAAATGTTTCATAAAGGAAGCGTGGAATCTTTAAAGTTTATCATTATTGATAAAGGAATCACTAATGGTAGAGGTGGCAATAATGAAAAAATCCTTTTGCAGAAAGAAGCAAAATGGATTTATAAACTAGGAACAAGATATCCAACAGGTTTAAACGAAAAGCTGGAGTTTGCCAGTTTTCTATAAGTGTTTCTCTGATAGAGTGTGCGCCGTTATCTGGAGGTGATCATTTCAAAAGACTGTTGTTAGCTTTGCTTTGGAAGGCTTAGGAATTTAGCTTTTTCATTTAAAAATTGAGAAATAACAAAGCTTTCATATTTGGTCTTTTTAACTATTAATAAATGTAGTATTGAACAGGGGTGAAACGTGCATTGGCACTTTGTGTAACTTTAGCACCTTTGTGCTGTACTAGTCAGGAGTGAGGTCGACTAACTCCTGTCTCTCTTGTGTGCATTTTTCAAAGAAAACACATTTATGGTACAAGTTTATTTCTACTTTGGAACTGACTCAATATTGACTGTTCTTTTCTATCTGATGCTGCATGCTGAGAAAGAGCGTGTGTGTTAAAGCGGCTGGTTACTGGAGAATGTGGATTCCTATCTTGCGCTAGACAGAGCGTTTAACATCTATCTGAAGGTGTATAAGAATAGGAGACCTTTTGCTGAGAAATCATTTGGATTTGTTTGTGGCTGTTTCACTATACTTTTCTGAGTATACGGTGCATCCTGGTATGTGCTTAGCTACATAACATCGGTGGAAGCCTGGTTTCTTTCACCTTGTGCAACTGGCCAATCCAGTGGACGGATTCTCGGAACTTGGGACACACCTCTTACAATCCAACCAATTACCAGCAGGCCGACAACCACACCTCAGGCTGTAAGTGACGTCACACGCGCTGAACGCTGCATCAACTTTGAATCGGAATAACGGATCCAAATATAGCAGCTAAGTAAAATAAGTGAACTTGTGCCTCTAGCAGCAGTTATCTACGTCTGCTTTACAGACTTTATATAAGACATTTGCCTTTCATTTCCTCTGATCTGTTTGCTGAAAATGTTTTATTGCTATGAGTCAACTTGTTACCATTATGTTTATGTTTGATTTTTTGCTTATAGTTTGTTACCTTGTTTATGTAACAGATGGTAGGTTAGGCCTAACCCTTAGTCAATTAGCATACGTATGCTTAGAGGTTCCTGGCCCTTCCAGTAGCATTTAGTCTTTGAAATTTGCCTTTTATTTAGTTAAGAATGCTCACTTTTAGATATTGATTGACCTTGTCATTTTTGTGATCCACATACATGTGGTTTGGGATTTAAATAGGAATTAATAAATTTGATTATCTACCAAATCCTGTGTGCCTTGTTTTATCCCTTGCTTTCTTCACAACAGTATTATATGTTGTGATTACATTCTCTCTGTTTGATTTTTGTATAATATATTTATATATATTGATATCAGAAAATTATATATTTGATGTATTGTACTTATATAGATATATATAACTTAAAGTGCAAATTGCTGATAATCTTAGTACTATATATTTGTTTATGTATTATATATGTAAATATTGTAATATATATGTAATATATATCTGTTTATGCATTGATATATAAATATTGGAATCAAAAGGCCACTTCTCTCTGCTTATCCTCCTTGATCTGTCCACAGCCTTTGATACTGTTGACCACCCTCTTTTGCTCCAAACCCTCCAATCCTTCGGCATCTGTGACACAGCCCTTTCGTGGTTCTCTTCCTACCTGTCAAACCGTACCTTTAGTGTAGCCTTCTCTGGGACCTCCTCTGCCCCGTCACCACTTTCTGTTGGAGTACCGCAAGGCTCTGTCCTCGGTCCCCTTCTCTTCTCAATCTACACATCATCATTAGGTTCCATAATAAAGTCCCACGTTTTCCAATATCATTTGTATGCCGACGACACCCAAATCAACTTCTCTGCACCAGACCTATCTCCCTCCTTGCTAACCCATTTCACTGTCTTTTTCACATCTCTTCCTGGATGTCCTCTCACTACCTCAAGCTAAATCTCTCCAAAACTGAACTCCCTATTTTCCCCCCTTTCTTCCAAAGTCTCCACCCCCGATCTCTCTATAACTGTCGACAACTCCATCATTAGCCCTACCCCGCATGCCCGATGTTTTGGGGTCACATTTGACTCAGATCTTTCTTTCACTCTTCACATTCAGTCCTTGGCTAAAGCCTGCCGCTTCCACCTTAAAAACATCTCCAAAATTAGACATTTCCTTACACAAGACACAACTAAGATTTTAATCCACTCTCTCATCCTTTCCTGCCTCGATTACTGCAACTCTATCCTCTCTGGTCTCCCCAGCTGCCACCTAGCTCCTTTACAATCTATAGTGAATGCCTCTGCCAGGCTCATCTTCCTTACACGTCGCTCTTCATCTGCTGCACCTCTCTGCCAATCCTTTCACTGGCTTCCTCATGCCTCTAGAATTAAACACAAAATCTCACTCTGACATACAAAGCCCTCAACTGCACTGCTCCCCCCTATATCTCAGACCTTGTCTCCAGATACTCTCCCTCCCGTCCCCTTCACTCTGCTCATGACCTCCTCCTCTACTCCTCTCTTGTTACCTCATCAAACTCCTGTTTACAGGACTTCTCCAGACTGGCTCCCATCTTGTGGAACTCTCTGCCTTACTCCACAAGACTCTCCCCTAGTTTTGAAAGCTTCAAGCGCTCCTTAAAGACTCTACTGTTCAGGGATGCTTACAACCTACGCTAACCTTTCTTTATACCACTTCCTCTACTCCATTGCTATCCCCTGAACCTCCTTAGCATGTATGCCTTTGAGCCATGCTGTTTGTAGATCACCTTCTTTAGAGCTGACTACAACAGTGCGACTCTTGGCAGGGCCCTCTACCCGTTTGATCCCTATAATTGTTTTGTTGAACACCTTTGTTTATAGCGCTGTGGAATCTGTTGGTGCTCTACAAATAACGGATAATAATAATAATGTCAAAAATTATAATCCATATTGGGTATTATTTGGTTAACCCCAGTTAAATTCTCTTGGTTGCACAGGCACAGTTGCTTAAGCAGGTGCAGTTAGCTTTGTTTGCTCTCGCATGCGGGTAAGCAGTCACAGAGGCAAAGCTTAAGGAATTTCTCCACCATCAGAAAAAGCTACCCTATAACTCTGCATGCATTGTCTGAGATAACAGCATTCCAAAGATATTTGTGATATTAAATTTGGAATGCGGTGACGTCAAATACCGCATGCGCAGTGCTTGGGTAGCTTTTTCTAACAGAACACCGGCATTTAACTATTAACTCATTGTAACTAATATGAAACGCAGGTTAAAGGGACAGCAATTTTCTGTTGCATCACAATAACATATCAGCCAAGACTCAATATTTTTAAAACAAATTAACATCCTTTTTACTGCAAGTATTTTTCAATAGCCAAACTCCACTCACCAGTTACCTTATTTTGAGGAGCCTATCTGGGCTTTAGGTAAACATTAGGCCGTTCCTCCGTCCCGTTTAATACTTTATTAGCTGAGCAATCACTAATCCGGCTTCATCCAATCATTGCATGCCCCACAAGCTGGACTCCAAGTAGGGGACACGATTGGACAAAGCCGGATTTGTCATCGCTTATCTAAATAAAGTATTAAATGCAGACGAAGGAACGGCGCAATATTTACCATATCTAAATAGTAAATATTTTACAAAGGAAGAGTCCTTAAAACATTTAGGGCTAGATTACAAGTGGAGTGCAATCGTTTGCACCATAGCGATAAGAGGTATATTGCAAGGGTTTGCGCTTATCGGACTTACTGCTCTTATTACAAGTTAAAAGTAAATGCAAACACGTGAGCACTGGTTAACTGGCAAAAATAAAAAGTTGCACAAAACACTTAAAAAATACATTACAAAGTACAGTTACACTTGTAACACCACTAATAAAAATGATTAGAATATTAAAAGAGCTATAATGGCTCAAAGATATGAAATTTGGGGAGTTAGAAAAAGAAAGGAAAAAAGACGGCAAATGGCTTTAACATAGAGATACAAACATATATGTCTGATATGTCTGTATATGTGTACATACAGTGTCTCACAAGAGTGAGTACACCCCTCACATTTTTTTAAATATTTTATTATAACTTTTCATGTGACAACACTGAATAAATGACACTTTGCTACAATGTAAAGTAGTGAGTGTACAGCCTGTATAACAGTGTCAATTAGCTGTCCCCTCAAAATAACTCAACACACAGCCATTAATGTCTAAACCATTGGCAACAAAAGTGAGTACACCCCTAAGTGGAAATTTCCAAATTGGGCCCAAAGTGTCAATAGTTTGTGTGGCCACCATTATTTTTCAGCACTACCTTGTCCAAATTGGGCTCAATTAACCATTTTCCCTCCCCTGTGTCATGTGACTCATTAGTGTTACAAGGTCTCGGGTGTGAATGGGGGAGCAAGTGTGTTAAATTTGGTGTTATCGCTCTCACACTCTCTCATACTGGTCACTGGAAGTTCAACATGGCAACTCATGGCAAAGAACTCTCTGAGGATCTAAAAAAAAGAATTGTTGCTCTACATAAAGATGGCCTAGGCTATAAGAAGATTGCCAAGACCCTGAAATTGAGCTGCAGCACGGTGGGCAAGAGCATACAGCAGTTTCACAGGACATGTTTCACTCAGAACAGGCCTCGCAATGGTTGACCAAAGCAGTTGAGTGTACATACTCAACGTCATATCCAGAGGTTGTCTTTGGGATATAGACGTATGAGTGCTGCCAACATTGCTGCAGAGGTTGAAGGGGTGGGGGGTCAGCCTATCAGTGCTCAGACCATATGCCGCACACTGCTTAAAATTGGTCTGCATGGCTGTCTTCCCAGAAGGAAGCCTCTTCTAAAGATGAAAGCCTGCAAACAGTTTGCTGAAGACAAGCAGACGAGGGACATGGATTACTGAAACCTTGTTCTGTGGTTCTGATGAGACCAAGATAAACTTATCTGGTTCAGATGGTGTCAAGCGTGTTAGTATATGGCCGGGTTATAATACAATTTATTTAATAATTATTCTTAAAAATAAACCCCAAATAAAATGCATATACAAAACAATTAAAATTAATATAAACTCCTAAATTCTTTATATTAGTTAAATGTATAAACACATTGAATTATATTTATAGAAAACCATATATAAATCAAACTATACAGGCTTAAATTGTTACAATATTCTTTACAAAGCAAACCAAATGTACCTTTATAATTAACCTTATTCACAATTGAATTGCATTACATCACCACAATGAAATACCAAAGTATGGGCCACTAACTTTCAGACCAGCACAATTAAACTACTTAGCCTACAATTTATCCTATATAATTCTAATTTAAAACATCAGAAATTGTATATATTATTTGTGCAAACAACCAACTCCTATGCCAATTTATCTGAGCTGAAATAAATTCTTATTAGCTACAATTAAGGCAAGTTCTAAAATATATATAGTTGCCAATAATTTAATGCACACCAGAGAGATTTACTTACAATAATAGGCCTGACTTAGAAATATGAAATACAAAGGACCTTTATTTAGCAAATAAATTATTTAGCAATAGTGACTACACAGTACTATGGATATAACTTAAAATACAAATTGTGCCCTTTTAAAATTACTAACTGCAATCTAGTTATAGTTACCAAATACCTCTGATTTAAATATTAGATATATATTTATCAATCACGTATACTTTACCAAAAATAACCAAATCGATATTTCAGCTTCCAGAACTTCTTGTTTCACCTCAT
Organism: Bombina bombina; assembly: GCF_027579735.1. NCBI lineage: Eukaryota > Metazoa > Chordata > Amphibia > Anura > Bombinatoridae > Bombina > Bombina bombina. Next base: position 1,118,353,643 of record NC_069504.1, read on the forward strand.
ATGAATAAGGGTATTGCAATATGGATAATAAAAGGTAGCCCAGTTTTGCTTATAGTGACTGTGTTCCAAAGCAGCATAATTATCAGTCAAAAGTTCAGCAAATAGTCAGCCAGCCAGCCCTTTCTATCCTCTTGCATTGAGGTTATATCACGTGATAATCCTCTCCCTTTATTATTCTAATTATTGGTGAAACGATATGATAGGCCCTTCGGAGCTTGTCTCTGATTCGCACTTGTGGAGCTTGACTCTGATTCACCCCTGGATCTGAACACCAAGTTATTTTGGGAAACGCCTCCCTGCGCAGCCAAATGCCTCTTGGCTACAACACTGCTTCTGATCTATAGGTGGCAGCAGACACCCAGGAAGGCAGCCTCACCATCAAATATTGCTAACAGTCTAATTATTTAACCTTTAAAATGTTTATCCAACATACTATAATCTCTTGTATTAATAAATCACATGTTTCATATATGGTCCGCACAGTGTCATTTTCTCTGATCATTTTAAGACCAAACGTGAAAATATTCCATTTATAATATATTAAAATGCTTTTAAAAATCATATTTTCTATGAAACTATTAAAAGGATTATAATACCTTCATTATGGATTCAATTACTTTCTCAGTTATCATCTTAATATCACATACATACCTTGAGGTCAGCAATCAAATGTAATTTTCATATAATTATATCTATATTGGATTACTATCCCATATAGATTAATATTTCATATCTGTATATTTCTTTTTGAGTGTATAAAACATATGATATTATTTAAAGCACCAATTATATATGTTCTTATTAGATGCCTGAAAAATATAAAGAAATAGGTTATTAAAATTGGACATTTTAAATTGACTGTATAGCTACTTATTAAATTCAGCATATATATCCCAATTTGTCCCTTAGATGTCTGGCATTGTATTGTATCTCAATAGGAATGCAGTATATTTCATATTTCTAATACATTTTGAATGCATGAAACACCAGATGCTGGTCTGAAATGAAAAAAATAATGTTGTTATTAATTTTGAGACATTTTAAATCCTTAAGACATGCTATGCTTTCAAGTGACACATGTTTTTAAAACCATGATTTACATTTCCAGAAATGAGAATGTGGATTGTAACTCAGCAGGGGCAATTTAACACTTAGATGAGGACAGCTGTATCCTTTGAACAAGTCTGTAGATTGAGAATCTTCAAGGGACTTCTGATCATATCTTCCACCAAAACACAGACTATTGGCTCCATCAACCCAGGGGTTTGTGCTGGGTAATGAGACAGATGCTCTATTTTGAACTCTTAGATGCTATGTTAATCAGGAGAAAGTATCTCATGTCTGATCTCATATTTGCAATATTCAGCCATATAGATGACCCTCTCTTTGAAGTAAATTGCCTGAACTAATGTTTCAGAGCAAGAAGAATGGGGGTTGTTTCACCCAGCCAAGACCATCTCATATCAGATTGGATATTTAGCTACAAAATAAAATATTAGATATCTATGATATATCTGTAGTTTATTTAATGTTACTCACAGATACCCTGACATAATTCCCCTTTCCAATTTTCAATGGATGTAGGACACATGTATTGGAATTGGCTTACAGTCAGTGGTATTTGGTGAGGGTATTGACAGTATGCATCATCGACAGCCTTCTATGAAGAGAGTCTGTTATTTTTGATCCCTTATGCTCATTAGCTAGGCATCTTTAAACTACAATATTTCTTTAGTGCATTTGGAGATATGACATTTCATTCTCCCTCTATGACTTGTAGTTGGGATCTAGGATGGCACGCTCGCAACTGATTTATATGGACCCATTTATCCATAAAAGTATCATTTTTGGGTATCCTAATTTTATAGGCAACTGGAGATATTTTGTCAATAATGACAAAAGGACCCTTCCATGTTGGAAGAAAGTTCTTCTCCTTAACCTGATCTCTTCCAAAGTTATAAAGATAATCTTTTTTTCATTTATTTCGTATTCCTTTTTTGACATTTTGAGATCATAATAGGTTTTAGTGGCAGTTGCAGCTTTCTCTAAGTTCCTTTGAGCAAATGTAAAGGCATATTGCAGGTGCTTTCTTAGGTTCTCCACATATTGATGCGTATTGGCAGCGTTTATCAAGTTCTGGTCTGATGTACAGTACAGTAGATGCTGAGGTAGAACCATTCTTCTACCAGTCATCAATTCAAAAGGTGACATCTTGGTAACACTACTTGGAGTTGCTCTTAATGCCATTAGGACTAAAGGTAATTTTACATCGCAGTCTTTACCTGTTTCACTCACAAACCTTTTGAGGATTTTCACAATGGACTGGTTGTAACGCTCTACACCACCACTTGAGGCAGCTCTATATGCAATACGGAGCTTTCTTTTAACCCCTAGTATTTTCCACATTTTAGTCATCACTTCGCTAGTGAAGTGGGTCCCCCGTTCGGATTCAATTCGCTGGGGTAAACCAAATTTGGAAAAAATGTGGTTGATGAGCAATGCTGCGCATGTTTCAGCAATATTACTAGGTGCACTGATGCACTCTACCCATTTAGTAAACAGGCATGTCACTGTTAATGTTTATTTGTTACCTCTTGATGACCTAGTTACTGGACCAATAAAATCAATTTGTATATCTGACCATGGCATTACTATCCCCTCTTTCTGCAATGGCACCCTATGCGTTGGTGCAGTGGGTTGGAACTGTGGACAGATTAAACAACCTTGACAGTAGGTTTGAACATCTTTCAACATGTGTGGCCAAAAGGCGTAATCACGCAATATTTCATACGTGAGATTGGCACCACGATGGCCAGATGTGGGAGCATCATGGGCATGTTGAAGCATGAGACCTCTGAACTTAGTGGGTACCACCCATTGCTGGATGCCAGTTTTGGAGGTTCTAATTAACAAACCATCCTATAACTTGAATTGTGATCTGGATTTCATTAAGATTCTAAGATCTTCCTTGCCAATACCGTCCTCTTTTGAGATGGGGTTGCTTTCAGGATCTTCTATGTGCCTACAATGAGGTCTTCTTCTTGACTAGTGATAAGGTCCTCACTAGGAGAATCACGACTCCATTGTACCAGGTTAGGCTCACTCTGTTGTTTAGCCTGGTTTCTGGTAATGGCTTCTACCTGAATTGCACCCATTAAATTTAGTGGTCGATATTAAGGAGTTCTCCCGTTATGGCTCCTTGTTTGGCTAATTAATCTGCAAGATCATTACCTTCCTTATCAGGACCTAGAACCCTGGAATAACCTTTGGTCTTTTTCCAGTGTATGATTAAATTATTGGATACCACCAGATTATCAATCTCGCAGAACATCTTGCCATGTTTGACTGGTTTGTTGTTAGTTTTCTGCATGACATTTCTTTTCCAAGATGGCAGGTATTTAACAAAACTGTCACGCACGTAATTTGAGTCAGTAATGATCACAAATTCATGAATACCGTGTTCAATAGCCATCTCAATGGTTTTTAGAACAGTAGTTAGTTCTGCAACTTGGCTGGATCTTGGTCCAATGTTGAAACCTACAGAAATATTTGGGAATCCACTTGCCCAAGTTATACTAATGCCAGCGACTAGTCTGCGCTCATTATCAATAGTGGCATGGTAAGAACAACCATCAACATATACCCAAGGTAATGTTTGACAATGGTCCTCATTATATATTTTATATGGGGAAAGCAAGTGTTCCTCCAGGAAATCATCTTCTAATAACTCTTCCCCATGATCCTTAGCAGTACAGTCATGGAGCTCAGCAAGCCCCTGTGCGACTGGATTCTTTTTATTCTGCTTTTAGCAAATTTCTAAAGGCCAGCTGTTATGCGGCTATTAAACAAATTCCCATCTCTTATTCTATGCAGATATAGCAAAGGCTGGTAGGCTGTTTCTACAATAATTTTCTCACCCTGTATATAGCTGCAGAAATTTTGTAGAGCCCATACAGTAGATAAGAGGGCTTTTTTCGCAATCGCTAAATTTTATTTCTACTGGGGATAGAGTTTTGCTCGCATAAGCAATGACTTTGCCTAAATTATCATACTTTTGGTATAAAACAGCACTCATGCTTATATCTGTGTAACCTGTCTCTAAGTAGAAAGGTTTACCCCCTTCAGGGTACGTTAAGCAAGGTGCTTGAGTGAGTTTTCTCTTCAGCTCCTTGATGGTGGTCTCTTGAGTCTCACTCCAGTGCCATTTCACATCCTTTTTTAGAAGAAGTAGTAGTGGTTTAGCTAATTCTGCATAATTATCAATAAATTTGCGAGAATAATTTGTCATACCCAGGAACGATCTCAATTCCTTTACGTTAGTTGGGTTTTTAGAATTTATTATAACTTCCACCTTTTCTTCTGAGGATTTAACCCTTCAGAAGTAACTTCATGTCCTAAGAAGTTTACACAAGAGCGGCACTATTGAGCTTTTTGAAGGGATAATTTGACACCTGCCCTTTTAATTTGGCTGAGGACGTGTTTAAGTTCTGTGATGTGTTTTTCAAAGTCTGTGCTTTTGATTAAAACATCATCAACATATGATAAGGTCCCCCTTTCCAGTGCATCAGGCATAGCCTTATGCATGAATACAGCAAATTCATGTCCAGAATGTATGTATCCAAACGGGAGCCTTTGGAATGCATACTGGACCTTTTGGAATGAGAATGCAAGCTTATACTGGCCCTCTTCATGTACCTTTATGGTCCAATATCCTTGTGCACAATCAATGGCAGTGAATATTTTGGATCCCTGCATCTGCGCTAGGCACTGGTCAATATATGGCACAGGCCAGCCACACATGTACACTCGTTTGTTTAGCTGTCTTAAGTCAGCACACAAACACCATTGTCCATTGGGCTTAAGAACACCTAGAATAGGATTGTTGTAAGAGCTGTGCACCTGTCTGATAATACCTCTATCTTCCAAGTTCCTTATGATTTCTTCGAGAGAATCATATGAGGCTAAAGGAAGTCTGTATTGTTTAACAAAGACAGGTGGTGCATTGGGATCTGTTTGTATTCTTGCAATGTCCAAGTCTGTAGTCCCACAGTCATAAGAATCCCTAGCAAAAATATCCTTGCACTCCATCAGGAGTTCTCGTAGCTGTCGGTGTTCATCATCACTGGAACAGCCATTAGCTAAAGATATTTGCTCTTCGACTATTTGCTAAAATCCTGGAAAGATTTCATGCTGTCCTATCTCATAGGCTTCTTCCAACCTAGAGGTGAGATCCCCTTGATTATAATTTACATTGTCCCCATGACTCTGGGTATTGGGGTATTCTTGATCTTTGATCGGCTGATCAAATACTAGAGAGGCCTCTTCAATTTTACAGATGCATTTCCTCTGAGCTGAATGGATAAATAGACTGAATTGTAAATAGTCCTTCTGGCATAGATGCAAAGGATTGTTCTATTAATTGTTCTTCAGTTAAGTATCCTTCAGGTATTAGCCCAATTACATTATTCTGGAATCCAAAAGTGTAATAACTTGATTCCAGTGCATACCCTATGGTAGTTCCCTTGGATAAGGTTATATCCTGTGGTTTCATGTTATGCACCATAACACATATTGGAATAGTTCCAATATTTACCATAGGAGTATGGGTCATTGTTATACCCAGATTTTGCATTCTATGGGAGAGGCAAATTAGTGTTTCAGAAGTTTTTAAGAGGAATCTGTCAGCCCAAGCAGGAATTATAACATTGTTAGACGCCTACATATTCACAGCATATGGCATTTGCTGGTTTGATTTCAGGGCTGTGTTTTCATCCTGAAATACTTCAGGGTCCCCCTTTAACCTGCTCCAGAGACAAGAGTTAATCAAATCTATTTGTATGGATGTAAGAGATCATTGCCAATGTATATTTGATTATGGGGAGTATTTAAAACTAAAAACAGGTGCTTTGCTTATTTATTACCTATAGAGATAGATAATAAACATTTAGCTGTGACATTATAGCTTTCAGACCTGTCATCCAGGCCGTGGACACAGTGGTCTTGGGGAGAAAGATATTTAATCACCTTAGGTTCAGCTATCTGCGCTAAAAAAGCCTTCGCTTATATAACTAGCTTCCTGTTTTAAGTTCAATTTAGCATATTTGGTTTTACCACTTGTATAGGGATACATAGATCCTCTTTAACTCTCTCAATTCCTGCGAGGTATTGAGCGTGGCCTCCCCCTTTAGGGAACTTAGCATCCCCCTTGTGGAAAGATATGGTTAATACATCGCAGTCTAAGGAAATATTTGCTATATTTCCAGACGAAATTTTAAAAGTATTACCATCAGAGCTACTTAAAGGAGTCTGATCATCTATTTGTAGGATAGTGATTTCAGGTATAGAGTCATTCCTGAAATGAATCTCCACAGCATCTGGCTTCTCTTCCACCACGTGACAGTTGTGTCGGTGCGAGATATAAACCGGATCGCTCATAATTAATAGGCCTTTTTACTTGTGACCAAATTACATTATTTATGCAATCAATGATGGTGCTTAATCGCTTCAGGAGATCACTACCTATAATTAAAAGATCAGGTGGCAGATCCACTATAATGACAGGGTGTCTTATTACCCTGTTCCCCAGTTTAAATTGTAACCATGCAGTACCGTAGACTTTGAGAGAGTCCCCCCCAACACCTATTAGTGAACCATCAAATTCTTTTATTTTAGGTTTGTGCGGTGTTAGCTCATTTAGCTGTGTGTAGTACCTGTGGGATAAAATAGTTGCCTGAGATACAGTATCAATTAATCCCATGATAGGGTTGGAGACTGAATCCTGGAGCTCAGCTAATACATAATATCTCCCTGCAGTTTCTACCATTTCACACATAAAATTGTCATTATCACACATCTGTGGGTTTTGCCATGTGTTACCTGAATCTGCCACGTTACCTGATGCAGAAGAAACTTCATTCTTACCAGTCCATCCCTCTGTAATAGAATCGACAGGGTTCCTGTGTACTGCATCTGTGGAAATAAGGTTAAGAGAATGCTGCAAAGGAAGAGATTTGTTAGAGCTTCCAGGCTGAGGTGGCTCGTCATCACAGCTAAATCGTTCGTTTCCGGTCTGTAGGGAGAGAACATGATTAGTAACAGTATTGGCATTTATCATTTCATTTGGTATATCTCTCCCCCTCTCTCAGGTAATACTGCAGTATTTATGACTGTTTTGTTGGAGATGTATGGACTATGCGCTGTGAGGGGTATGCTATTAAGTCTAATGAGGCTTCCTCTAAGCTTCCGGTAGTCAACTATGTTTTGTGAAAGATAAGACTCTCTAGCGCTCCAACCCCATAAGGAAAGATTCAAAATACAATGAGCAATTTGAAATATCAAAATGTATTCAACTATGTGACAATGAAAAAAAATATATCTTTAAAACATTATTTAGAGTCGGTTGGCCAACCTTATAAAATTTATGTCATAAAAAAACAATAATAAAAAGCATTCATAAAATGAATTCGGTTGTTTAACTGCATAAAATTCTGAACTAAAGCTCTACTATGAACTCGCAGCTACTAGTGTTTTAGTACAATTTCATTGAGGTTATTTTTACTTAATGTATCAATTGATTTTGGTGTTACTATAATTACTGTGATTGTAACGGCTTATTCAATATACATTTTATACAATTGTTATGGCTTATTCGATATAAACAATTTCCTGCTTAAAGTGCAGAGAGGGATATATATGCGCAACTCCTGTGGAAACAAATATATATGCTTTGTATGTGAAATAATCACTAAAATGTCTCAATATCGATGTTTACTTTTTCTTAGTGAAATGTTCATATGTTCTGCGGAAACCCAGCGCTTTTTTGATATAGTTACCACAGTTTTTAAAATGTTGCAAGTGCACTTGTGGATATTCTCTAACCTTATTTGCTTATGTCTTCAGACGGTTTATGCTTCCGTCCTCTTAGAGCAGATCTCCGGTCCTGGAGCTTTCTAACAGCAGTGAGCCCAGATCACGCCGCTGCTTCAGCGGCTATTTCAAAATCACGCGCCTTACTCTCAGGCTTCCCATGATTGGTCCTTAGTGGATGTTCACTGCACCCTAAACATCAAGAAACCTCTTTGCAGGAGAACACAGAAGCAGTATCCAACCAAGTCTATTAAAGATTTACCGGTAGAGCGTAAAAAATCATCACAAGCGGGCAGAGCTGAACAGACATCCACTAAGGATCCATTACGGGAAGCCTGAGAGTAAGGCGTGTGATTTTGAAACAGCCGCTGAAGCAGCGGCGTGATCTGGGCTCACCGCTGTTAGAAAGCTCCAGGACCAGAGATCTGCTCTAAGAGGACGGAAGCATAAACCGTCTGAAGACATAAGCAAATAAGGTTAGAGAATATCCACAAGTGCACTTGCAACACTTTAAAAACTGTGGTAACTATATCAAAAAAGCGCTGGGTTTCCGCAGAACATATGAATTTTTCACTAAGAAAAAGTAAACATCGATATTGAGACATTTTAGTGATTATTTCACATACAAAGCATATATATTTGTTTCCACAGGAGTTGCGCATATATATCCCTCTCTGCACTTTAAGCAGGAAATTGTTTATATTGAATAAGCCATAACAATTGTATAAAATGTATATTGAATAAGCCGTTACAATCACAGTTATTATAGTAACACCGAAATCAATTGATACATTAAGTAAAAATAACCTCAATGAAATTGTACTAAAACGCTAGTAGCTCCGAGTTCATAGTAGAGCTTTAGTTCAGAATTTTATGCAGTTAAACAACCGAATTCATTTTATGAATGCTTTTTATTATTGTTTTTTATGACATAAATTTTATAAGGTTGGCCAACCGACTCCAAATAATGTTTTAAAGATATATTTTTTTTCATTGTCACATAGTTGAATACATTTTGATATTTCAAATTGCTCATTGTATTTTGAATCTTTCCTTATGGGGTATTAGCTTGGAGCGCTAGAGAGTCTTATCTTTCACAAAACATAGTATTTATGATTGTGCCTGTGGCCCACTGTTGGCCACTGGCTGTACCCCTAAAAAAGGATTGTTAGGGTTCTAAGCCGTCAAAGCTTGACTCATATTAGTAAATAGTGTACATAATTGACTAACATGTGTGCTGAGTTGTCCCACTTGAATGGACAGGCTATCCTTACCCATGGACTGATTTTTTTTATGTCCCAGGGTATTGATTCCTGGATCCTTGGGATCCCTCAGAATCATAGCTATTGTTCCTATTTTGACGTGGTTGTCTTTGGGGTTCAACTTGTTCAGCGTTACTATTTACTTGGGGTGTCTGGTTACCCTGAGAGTATTTTTGCCACTTTTGGTATTTACTTTTACAGGGATACCAATAACCTTGTGGGCTTTCATCTCTTTGGGGATAATTATTTACCTGGGTATGCCCCCCATCTTGAGCATAATCTCTCTGCGCCTCAGCCTGTGTTGGGGGAGGGGCAGAGTTAAAACTTTGTGGGGATAGCCTGTTTTCTCGGGCCACCTCCGCATAGGTTTTCTTTTTAGACTCCAAATTGACGGGGCTAGGTGACACCCTAGTTTCTGCCACAATTTTGGGGTTGGGCTTTGGTTCTCTTTTAACCCCCTGTTCACCGTACTGCTGAATAGAGTATAACTTTGTACTCTCTTTGATCAGCCAGTCCAATGAGCAGTGCTTATCAAAATCTCTAGCTAAATTAACTTTGATGTACGCTGGCAATGCTTCGAAAAAATAAATTTAAAAATTCTGAGCTTTCAAATATGTGGTAGTCTTCAGGCCATACTGTATGCACTTTTCAGTACAGAAAGGAATTCTATAGGGCTTTATTTCGCGTCACATTTTAAACCATATACAACTATTTTCGCTGCAGTTTTGGTGCAATATTTCCTTTTTGCACTGATTTTGCGTTTCATTCCAGGAATGAATATTCATATCCTTTAGTGAAGCAAACAATGTGTGATGTTTACCTTCAAATACCCAGGGCAGAAATTAAATTTTTGACCGCTCACTAGTAACGTTCATTATAGATAAAGCATTTTCAAAGGCCTCTAAGTGGTCAATTATAGAAGTGGTTCCATTTTTGGAAAATGTAGGTACTGCATCCTTTAAGAAAGTAATTATTTTAGGAGTGTCATATACCTTATTAGACGTATCTTGGGCTCTCCTATGGAGTACCCCCTATCTGCCCTATATTCACTATGGGGAGACCCCTTATGTATATTAGTACTACGTGGGCTATTTGGGTAGCTGGCTCCGCCCTCTGACTCACTAATAGAGAGGCCCTCCCCCTCCTCAGCTGAGTTATAGCAGTTCCCTGAATTTACAACATGAGGTGACTATTTGAAAAGTGTATTTCTGACCCAATAGGAATCCTTTGTTTAAATTCTTCCCTAAATTTCTGTAGTTCATTCCTGATGTATTCCTTAAGGGAGTTAGAATTATCTGCATTATCCTCATTGCTAATAGAGGGGTTTTCATTATGATAATACAGCCTTTTTAAACCACTTAACGATCTTTGGCTTTGTGGGAGTTCCTTATGCAAATCTATCTGAGCTACTATATTCTGGTTATATTTTGGTAAGGTGGCCATGTTTTGGGCAAACTCATCAATTTTATCCTGGAATTTTTCTGCCTCTTCCTCATCTAACCTTAACCCCTTAATGACCATAGCACTTTTCCATTTTCTGTCCGTTTGGGACCAAGGCTACTTTTACATTTTTGCGGTGTTTGTGTTTAGCTGTAATTTTCCTCTTACTCATTTACTGTACCCACACATATTATATACCGTTTTTCTCGCCATTAAATGGACTTTCTAAAGATACCATTATTTTCATCATATCTTATAATTTACTATAAAAAAAATTATAAAATATGTGGAAAAATTGAAAAAAAAACCACTTTTTCTAACTTTGACCCCCAAAATCTGTTACATATCTACAACCACCAAAAAACATCTATGCTAAATAGTTTCTAAATTTTGTCGTGAGTTTAGAAATACCCAATGTTTACATGTTCTTTGCTTTTTTTGCAAGTTATAGGGCAATAAATACAAGTAGCACTTTGTTATTTCCAAACCATTTTTTTTTCAAAATTAGCGCTAGTTACATTAGAACACTGATATCTTTCAGGAATCTCTGAATATCCATTGACATGTATATTTTTTTTTTTAATAGACAACCCAAAGTATTGATCTAGGCCCATTTTGGTATATTTCATGCCACCATTTCACCGCCAAATGCGATTAAATACAAAAAATCGTTCACTTTTTCACAATTTTTTTCACAAACTTTAGGTTTCTCACTGAAATTATTTACAAACAGCTTGTGCAATTATGGCACAAATGGTTGTAAATTCTTCTCTGGGATCCCCTTTGTTCAGAAATAGCAGACATATATGGCTTTGGCGTTGCTTTTTGGTAATTAGAATGCCACTAAATGCCACTGCGCACCACACGTGTATTATGCCCAGCAGTGAAGGGGTTAATTAGGGAGCATGTAGGGAGCTTTTTGGGGTAATTTTAGCTTTAGTGTAGTGTAGTAGACAACCCCAAGTATTGATTTAGGCCCATTTTGGTATATTTCATGCCACCATTTCACCGCCAAATGCGATCAAATTAAAAAAAACGTTAAATTTTTCACAATTTTAGGTTTCTCACTGAAATCATTTACAAACAGCTTGTGCAGTTATGGCACAAATGGTTGTAAATGCTTCTCTGGGATCCCCTTTGTTCAGAAATAGCAGACATATATGGCTTTGGCGTTGCTTTTTGGTATTTTGAAGGCCGCTAAATGCCGCTGCGCATCACACGTGTATTATGGCTAGCAGTTAAGGGGTTAATTAGGTAGCTTGTAGGGAGCTTGCAGGGTTAATATTAGATTTAGTGTAGAGCTCAGCCTCCCACCTGAAACATCAGACCCCCTGATCCCTCCCAAACAGCTCTCTTCCCTCCCCCACCCCACAATTGTCCCCGCCATCTTAAGTACTGGCAGAAAGTCTGCCAGTACTAAAATAAAAGCTATATTTGTTTTTTTGGTGGTTTTTTTTAAAGCATACTTACATATGCTGCTGTGTACTATCCCCCCTTAGCCCCCAACCTCACTGATCCCCCCCAAACAGCTTCCTAACCCTCCCACTCTAACTTAATGGGCGCCATCTTGGGTACTGGCAGCTGTCTGCCAGTACCCAGTTTAGAAGAAAAAAGGTTTTTATTTTAAATTTTTTTAACTTTTCTGTAGTGTAGCTTCCCCCCACACAAAAACCAACCCCCCACCCCTCCACGATCTCTTTTTGTGCTTTTTTTTTTGTGTGCTTATGGCACTTTTAACTTTATACTTTTTATTAATTTTCCGTAGTGTAGCGGTTCCCACCCGCTCCCGCCCCGTGCACGCGCACGCCCGCCACCCTCCGTGCACGCGCGCGCGTCCGTGCGCGCCCCCGGCGGTCCCGCCCCCGATCCCGCCCCCCTCGACGTCACACGGCACACCGATGGCCGCCCACCCGCCTCCCAAGTCGGCTCCCACCCACCAACGATACCGGCCATCGATGTCCGGTGCAGAGAGGGCCACAGAGTGGCTCTCTCTGCATCGGATGGCCATGCAAGGTTATTGCAGGATGCCTCCATATCGAGGCATCACTGCAATAACCGGAAAGCAGCTGGAAGCGAGCAGGATCGCTTCCAGCTGCTTTCCACACCGAGGACGTGCAGGGTACGTCCTCAGGCGTTAACTGCCTTTTTTTTGAGGACGTACCCTGCACGTCCTCGGTCATTAAGGGGTTAATGAATAATTTTCACCCCTCTGTTTCTCCAATTGTGAATTTTGTACTTCTATTTTATTGTACATTCAAGATATTAATATTAATTTTTAAATATTTAATCACAAAAAAATTAAATTATTCTTTAAAATAAACCCCCAATAAAATGCATATACGAAACAATTAAAATTAATATAAATTCCTAAATTCTTTATATTAAATTTATAAATACATTGAATTATATTTATAGAAAACCAGATATGAATCAAACTATACAGCCTTAAATTGTTACAATATTCTTTACAAAGCAAACCAAATGTACCTTTATAATTAACCTTATTCACAATTGAATTGCATTACATCACCACAATGAAATACCAATGAAGTATGGGCCACTAACTTTCAGACCAACACAATTAAACTACTTAGCCTACAATTTATCCTATATAACTCTAATTTAACACATCAGAAATTGTATATATTATTTGTGCCAACTCCTATGCCAATTTATCTGAACTTAAATAAATTATTATTAGCTACAATTAAAGGGACAGTCTAGGCCAAAATAAACTTTCATGATTCAGATAGAGCATGTAATTTTAAACAATTTTCCAATTTACTTTTATCACCAATTTTACTTTGTTCTCTTGGTATTCTTAGTTGAAAGCTTAACCTAGGAGGTTAATATGCTAATTTCTTAGACCTTGAAGCCCACCTCTTTCAGATTGCATTTTAACAGTTTTTCCCCACTAGAGGGTGTTAGTTCATGTATTTCATATAGATAACACTGTGCTCGTGCACGAGACGTTATCTGGGAGCAGGCACTGATTGGCTAGACTGCAAGTCTGTCAAAAGAACTGAAAAAAGGGGCAGTTTGCAAAGGCTTAGATACAAGATAATCACAGAGGTTAAAAGTATATTAATATAACTGTGTTGGTTATGCAAAACTGGGAAATGGGTAATAAAGGGATTATCTATCTTTTAAAACAATAAAAATTCTGGTGTAGACTGTCCCTTTAAGGCAAGTTCTAAAATATATATAGTTGCCAATAACTTAATGCACACCAGAGAGATTTACTTACAATAATAGGCCTGACTTAGAAATATGAAATACAAAGGACCTTTGTTTAGCAAATAAATTATTTAGCAATAGTGACTATTTAAGACTACACAGGACTATGGATATAACTTAAAATACAAATTGTGCCCTTTTAAAATTACTAACTGCAATCTAGTTATAGTTACTAAATACCTCGGATTTAAATATTAGATATATATTTATCAATCGCGTATACTTTACCAAAAATAACCAAATTGATATTTAAGCTTCCAGAACTTCTTGTTTCCCCTCATATGAATAAGGGTATTGCAATATGGATAATAAAAGGTAGCCCAGTTTTGCTTATAGTGACTGTGTTCCAAAGCAGCATAATTATCAGTCAAAAGTTCAGCAAATAGTCAGCCAGCCCTTTCTATCCTCTTGCATTGAGGTTATATCACGTGATAATCCCCTCCCTTTATTATTCTAATCATCGGTGAAACGTTATGATAGGCCCTTCGGAGCTTGACTCTGATTCGCCCTTGCGGAGCTTGTCTCTGATTCGCCCCTTGATCTGAACACCTCATAGGTAATTTTGGGAAACGCCTCCCTGAGCAGCCAAATGCCTCTTGGCTGCAACACCGCTTCTGATCTATAGGTGGCAGCAGACAACCAGGAATGCAACCCCACCATCAAATATTGCTAACAGTCTAATTATTTAACCTTTAAAATGTTTTTCCAATATACTATAATCTCTTGTATTAACAAATCATATGTTTCATATATGGTTCCGCACAGTGTCATTTTCTCTGATCATTTTAAGACCAAACGTGAAAATATTCCACTTATAATATATTAAAATGCATTTAAAAATCATATTTTCTATGAAACGATTTAAAAGGATTATAATACCTTCAGCATGGATTCAATTACTTTCTCAGTTGTCATCTTAATATCACATACATACCTTGAAGTCAGCAATCAGATGTAATTTTCATATCATTATATCTATATTGGATTACTATCCCATATAGATTAATATTTCATATCTGTATTTTTTTTGGAGTGTATAAAACATTTGATATTATTTAAAGCACCAATTATATATGTACTTATTATTAGATGCCTGAAAAATATAAAGAAATAGGTTATTAAAATTGGACATTTTAAATTGACTGTATAGCTACTTATTAAATTCAGCATATATATCCCAATTTGTCCCTTAGATGCCTAGCATTGTATTGTATCTCAATAGGAATGCAGTATATTTCATATTTCTAATAAATTTTGAATGCATGAAACACCAGATGCAGGTCTGAAACGAAAGAAATAATGTTGTTATTAATTTTGAGACATTTTAAATCCTTAAGACATACTATGCTTTCAAGGGACACATGTTTTAAAACCATGATTTACATTTCCAGTTTATCTGGAAATGAGAATGTGGATTGTAACTCAGCAGGGGCAATTTAACACTTAGATGAGGACAGCTGTATCCTTTGAACATATCTTATATGGACACTGACACAAACTCTCTACCACCATTATAAGTATATTTTATATTATTTGGTGATTTTATTTTCTACACATTTATGTATGTACAATTTTTAACATTTATACTCTGATTTTTATTTTTGTTTTCATTATTCACCAATAGTCGCTTATCTTTGAGGACATATACAAATTGATTACAATATTTCATTTGGTGTTTAACAGCGCATCCTCTCAGTATTTTCCCTCTTAGGAATTACTTTATATATACATTTTCTTTTGGTGTTTATAGAGGATTGCTTGCTTATTTTATTCATTGTATTAATTATACGGTCATCTCATTATTACGGATAGACCTTTTACCACTGTGGTTAGTTGTGACAATTTACGATCTGTGACAATTTTTCCCCCTTTTTAACAAGATATATATATAATATAAAATGCAGTCCAAGGATGATAGAAATAAGAAACGCTCCACTCCAATTATATTTTACAAGGTAACACTGTCACTTTAGAAACCTATTCTGATCCCAACATCTTAAAATCCATGAAAATTTGTTCCACCTGTTAGAAGAGGAACTTATGAAAGAACATCGCCATTGGTGGGATCTAACAACTTTAGAAAAATATGTTGAAATTAAACAAATCCCTAGGGGACTGCAAATTTTAAAACATTGTTCTTTTAAGGAAGATAAAGATCTATTAGAAAGATGGTATAATGCTTTGGACGAGTGTTCCTTTAGTCTAATGAAAATTTTGATTGAACATAGACGTAAACTCACTGATGTATATATTCAGAATATCGAAAAGATACAGAAAGATCTGTTAGTTCATGTGAACAATCCTGAGTATCAAAAGATCCTCAAAGATATTAATGACCGCACTGATAAATATCAAGATGACATTGTCCAGAATAAAAGTAAGAAGCTACAGAGGGATCAAATAGATTATAATAATAACCAAGTTTATACTTTTAACAGAGTTGAAAAAGAGAAATCTACACAATTCACTAATTCGAATGAAGAACATAAGGGACATAATAATCACCACTTACCCCGTAAAACAGAGGCTGAAAATTGGACTACAGTCCAGAGCAAAAATCATAAAAGAGAACAAAACAGAAACTATAGGAACACACATAACAACTATAATGAGAATTACAGACCTAACTTTTCAAATATTCAAAATGGTTATGGACATAAAACTCACTATTCAAATACAAACACACACTCTCAACATTATCCACAAGGGACATATCAGAGTCAATTCCGTGAAAATCGACCCAACACATTTAGACAACGTCAAAATTCATCCTACCATTCACAACATCAGGGCTCTACACATCACTCTCAACACAAAATTACATTTAATCAATGTCCAAAGGAGAACTATCCACAGTATCAAAATAGAACACTTTTAGAGAGACCACATGATTATACATCAAAATCAGATTTTTCTTTGGAACATTCTAATAGATACAGCACTTTAGCATCTACTTCGGATGAAGAAAACACCCCAGGCACTTCACATGAACACTCTTCTCCTTTTTTAGAGAATGGTCACAATCACAACAGACAGCCCTTTCCACACATCAATTTAAGTCTAGAAAAACAACGAAAAAGACCATTCATTTCAGACCAAGAGGTTCAAGAGGAAGGCGCCTTTCAACCAAAAAAGAAAAACTCTCAAAATTAGAACATGGTATATTTAATTTATTATCCAACACCTTAACTACGAATGAGAAAAGAGTACTCAATAAGGGTCTCTCTTACTGTCCACCAAATCCACACTTCCTATATCATTTGTTTGTCGATATATAAATAAATTTACAAGAAAATTATCCTTGCAAAAATTCTTTGCTCAAAAGAAACTGAAACAACAAAAATACACACAGCCAGATAATACACAGATGATCTTAGTCAATAATATGACTCCCAATAAAAATATGAAGGTAATATTTGCAGAAACAGAAAGATTGACTACTCATCTATTTGATGATTATATCCATACAGATATAAAGACTAAGTCTCAGTTCACACCAACGTTTTCTACAAATCATTACATAGAATTATATCAAAGTCTAGTCATTGAGGATTTTGAAAAACTATCAAAAAATCTGAAAAAACAATATCACATGCATAAAAGCGAACAAATAGCTTTACGCATTCTGGCTGACAATAAAAACCTGATTAGGGACGCCGATAAAGGCGGCGGCATTGTTCTACAAGATTTTGAAGACTATTTAAAAGAAGCCAACAGAATCCTAACAGACACTGAATATTATAGAGAAATTACACACAATCCCACCAGTACTTTTCTCAAATTATACAATATATTGATACAAAAGGGCACCTCTACAGGCATTCTAAATAAAGAAGAAAAAGAATTTTTGAAAGTGACCAACCCAAGTGTGGCACACTATTACCATCTGCCCAAGATCCACAAGGATCCAGTTAATCCCCCGGGGCGCCCCATCACAGCCGGTATTGGCAATCTTACATACAATCTTTCTTTTTATTTAGATCAGTTCTTACAAAAATATGTGGTTACTTTACCGTCCTATATCAGGGATAGTACACATTTATTATATCAATTAAAAAATATTTCCAATAATAATAATGATCTAATTTGGATTACATGTGACGTTGGTTCTCTCTATTCCAACATTCCCCATAATATGGGTATTAATGCAATATCTGTTTTTTTAGAAAAGGATTTATACATGCCAGACATTCAAAAGGAATTTATATTGGAAGGAATAGAATATATTCTTAAACATAATTATTTTATTTTTCAAGACAAGTTTTTTCTGCAGATCAAGGGAACGGCCATGGGTACCAGGTTCGCCCCAAGCTTTTCAAATTTGTTTATGGGAATTTTTGAAGATCAATACATTTACTCATCAAGTTTTTGGGCGAACCTGGTATACTATGGCTGTTACATTGACGACCTTATTTTTATTTTGAGAGGGAACACTATTTCAGCCAATACATTAGTAGAACATCTTAATCATAATCATATGGGTTTAACCTTTACAGTAAATATACAGGAATTTTCAATAGAATATTTGGATCTAATATTAAGTTGGGACAATAAAGGAAATATTATTTCTCAAACCTTTTTCAAGAAAGTTGATAGCAACAGCTATCTAGATTATTCCAGTAACCACTATATTGGGTGGAAAAGAAATATTCCATTCAGTCAATTTAAAAGAATCCGTAGGAATTGTTCCAACCTAGACACTTTCGACATTCAAAGTAAGATTTTATATCAACGGTTTGTAGACAAAGGTTATCCAACAGATTTATTAAATCAATGCCTATATAGAGCACGCAATTTAGACAGAGATCTATTTTTTAATAAAATAAAAAATGGCACCACTAATCTTACAGAAAGAGTTAAAACGAACGTAGAAAGTGAACCACTTTTTATTACACAATACAACAACAATCATAGTCAAATTCGTAACATACTATATAAACATTGGAACATTATCCAAAAAGATCCTTTTTTTAAAAAAAAACATTGTTGGTGAGAGACCAAATGTCATTTACAGACGGGCACCGACTCTTAGGAACAAATTAGCACCGAGCAAAAGAGTGAAACATTGTCAATCTAATCAAAAGAATCAAACAAAAACCCAAATAAACTTTTTCAAAACTCATGGATCATACAAATGGTTGCAATATGTGCAAGTTCACAACCCCTCAAAAATCATTTAAATCTAACACCACTGGTTTAAGTTACAAAATTTGACATTGCCTCAATTGTGAGTCTAAATATACAGTCTATCTTTTAAACTGTATCTGCGGGGCCCAATATATAGGGTGCACTATTAGGAAATTACGTACCCGTTGGGGTGAACATCACCGAAATTGTAAAAATTGCAAAAAAACAAAAATAAAACATAGTATCCCAAACCATTGTGAGATGCTCCATGATGGTAGATCAGATATCTTTAAAATCATTCCTATTGATCATGTACCTCCATCAACAGATTACGATCGTCTAATTAAACTTAGACAGCTCGAAACTTATTGGATACAGAAGCTAAAAACACTGTATCCATTAGGTTTAAATGCCAATGTAGATTTAGCAGCTTTCACATAATACATTATTTTTATTAATTGATATACAGGAACCCAATGCACACAGCTTGTTTTATTTAACCATTTATCATTCTGGTATCAATACGGATTTTGATGAACATCCATTGCAGGACTTCCTTTTTATTTAATTTGCACACATATTATTTTGCTTACACATACACATACCAATTTTTTTGCACACCACTTTCATTAACACCTCTTTTTTTCAGACATTGTACTGTATGTCATTAGATTTACTATAAGACACATTTTTTATGATTTTATGTCTCAGAAATATCTTAATGACGTGTCTATCAGACTTAGGTTCATCCTCACATTGATATTTCACTCACTATATAATATCACATTGCTAACACTCTAGATTCTTTACACCTTTTCCTTACACAGCTTATGTATACGTCAGCCTAGATAGCCATATGTGTATGATATTTACCTTGCACATACAAGGTCCCCAGTTTGAGTCCAGTCGAGTTTCAAATTTATTTTAGATAAGCACTAAACATATTATGTTATATATCACTTTGAGACATACATTTATTTCACCATACACCCACTCAAGCATATATACTCCTCATCTATTTTTGCTAAATAATTTCAAAAATCATTCACACTTTGCATCATGTCATTAGATTCACTATAAGACATATCTTTCACTAATTTTTGAAACACCTCAATGATGTGCTTATCAGATATAGGTTTCTCTTCACATCGTTATTTCACAATTAGATATTCATTATTTACATCACATAACTAACACTTCTGAATCTTTACACCATTTACTCACACAGCTCTTGTACATGTTAGCCTAGATAGCTTTGTGTACAATGTTTGCCCTGCATACACTAGGTTCCCAGCTCGAATCTAGTCGAGTTCAAAAATAGTTTTAGACAAGTACTAAACATAATATATTATACATCACCTTGAGATATACATTTATTTCACCACATACCTATCCAGCATATAGATTCCTTATCTATTATTGCCTCTGCAAATTATTCTAGGAAAACCATTACACTATATTGTAGATATATATATATATATATATATATATATATATATATATATATATATATATATATATATATATATATTCCATCATACATCATACACCAAATCAAGCACATATTCTCACCTATCCATTGCCCCTGTAAAACAATTCCAAAATAATTGTTTATGTTATATTCTATGCTTTTCAGACCGGTGACCACACCGTCTACATAACTATATATCACTTTTACAGTTTTTTACTTGTTGTGCAGATAGCCTTTTTGGTACGGTAATCGCCTCATATATATACTAGGTCACAGGTTCGAGTCCAGTCAAATCCACGTTTTTATAGAAACATTATTATTTTACCAGCTATTTTTCTGATAGAGTCTAGGATGTTTTTTTATGCTTTTTACACATATATTTTTTTTGTCCCAAATAAGCGCAAATTAATATCTTTGATGTTTGGAGTAACAACTCCCAGCAGAAACCGAAATAATTGACAATATTCAGAAAACTCTGGTGTTCATTCTAATTATGTCTTATACATATTATCTGTTACATATTTTGTTACATTTTTATGATTACGATGTATATATATTTTTATTACATATTTTAACCTTTACGACCCATTTGGTCACAGATAATGTTTGATTCGTATATTGTATTGAATTGGACATGTATTGAATTAAACAGTCGATTCTAATATGTTAGATAGAGATGACCTCTCTTACAATTTCCAGGTCATTTAGGGTTTAAATAGGATCCGCTACTACACTTGATTATGCCTGATGAAACGGTCTTCTATAGACTGAGAAACGCATTGCAAATAAAAGACTATTTGTTTTTTAAACCACGACCCGGCTTTTGTGGTATCTTTGTTCTTTGAAAAAGACACTAACTCCTGAACCTGTGTGCTGACACTGTCAGCTTCCCGAAACGGATTTCTATTGTGAGAGCAGAGTTGGGGAAAATTCTCCGGTTTCCAGAAGCACATATCTGGCTGTTGGCCTTTAAGATTACCAGTGCTACGCTCCTGTCGTCATCTCGATTCCGTGGGTTTCCCGGGTGAGACCTCCAGCGTACTGACTGCTGGTAATGAATGTCAGCCTGCCTGTCAGCACCTTATTGATTTAAGGTGCCACTTCTCTTGTGAGTAGTATATTGTACACCTTTTACTCCCATCTGTGTTTGAACGATTCACACTATGTTGGCGCCCCTTGTTTATGTTTTATCTTGTATCCTTTGAACAAGCCTGTATATTGAGAATCTTCAAGGGGCTTCTGATCATATCTTCCACCAAAACAGAAACACAGACTATTGGCTCCATCAACCCAGGGGTAGATGCTATGTTAATCAGGAGAAAGTATCTCATGTCTGATCTCAGATTTGCAATACACAGCCATATAGATGACCCTCTCTTTGAAGTAAATTGCCTGAACTAATGACCAAATGTTTCAGAGCAAGAAGAATGGGGGTTGTTTCACCCAGCCAAGACCATCTCATATCAGATTGGATTTTTAGCTACAAAATGAAATATTAGATATCTATGATACATCTTTAGTTTATATAATGTTACTCACAGATACCCTGACAGTGTGTGGCTGCAACCAGGTGAGGAGTACAAAGACAAGTGTGTCTTGCCTACAGTCAAGCACCATGGTGGGAGTGTCATGGTCTGGGCCTGCATGAGTGCTGCCGGCACTGGGGAGCTACAGGTCATTGAGGGAAACATGAATGCCAACATGTACTGTGACATACTGATGCAGAGCATGATCCCCTCCCTTCGGAGACTGGGCCGCAGGGCAGTAATTCCAACATGATAACAACCCCAAACACACCTCCAAGACAACCACTGCCTTGCTAAAGAATTTGAGGGTAAAGGTGATGGACTGGCCAAGCATGTCTCCAGACCTAAACCCTATTGAGTATCTGTGGGGCATCCTCAAACGGAATGTGGGGGAGCGCAAGGTCTCTGACATCCACCAGCTCCGTGATGTCGTCATGGAGGAGTGGAAGAGGACTCCAGTAGCAACCTGTGAAGCTCTGGTGAACTCCATGCCCAAGAGGGTTAAGACAGTGCTGGAAAATAATGGTGGCCACACAAAATATTGACACTTTGGGCCCAATTTGGACATTTCCACTTAGGGGTGTACTCACTTTTGTTGCCAACGGCTTAGACATTAATGGCTGTGTGTTGAGTTATTTTGAGGGGACAGCAAATTTACACTATATACAGGCTGCACGCTCACTACTTTACATTGTAGC
The DNA here is from genome assembly GCF_027579735.1 of Bombina bombina. Taxonomy (NCBI): domain Eukaryota; kingdom Metazoa; phylum Chordata; class Amphibia; order Anura; family Bombinatoridae; genus Bombina; species Bombina bombina. Next base: position 1,118,376,270 of record NC_069504.1, read on the forward strand.
AAAGTGTAATTTCTTCAGTGTTGTAACATGAAAAGCTATAATAAAATATTTACAAAAATGTGAGGGGTGTACTCACTTTTGTGAGATACCGTATGTATTTATATATGTATTTACAGACATATATACACATATAAACACATAAATACATATGTATACATATACAGACATATATCATTAGACATTTATATGTTTGTATCTCTATGCATTAGAGCCTTTTGCCATTTTTAATTAAAAAAATATGTATTTACTGTAAATATTTCTCATTCCAATATTCTGCACATAACAGAATATGTTATATGTACTTATAAATATATATTCCTATATATATATCTGTACATATATATACCTATATATAATTTTATAAATATATATATATGTATAATATATATTTGTTCAAAAAACATCACATATATCTAGAAATATTTATTTATGAATAAATAGAACATATTATGTTACATGAAGATCATTGGAATATGAAATATTAAATTCACGTCAAGTTAGCGCTAATGAGAATATGTGATGGTGTTTGCACAAGTGGGGTGTTAGTTTTTTTTTCTTCAACTTTTTTTTTTCTCCATTGGCTTCTATGGGGGAATACATGAATGAGCGATATTCTAAATTCGGATTGTTGCACTAGTCGGGTTACCGCTAGAGCAAAAACAGTTTACTATCAACTTTTAATGCGAGCGTAACCCGACTGGCAAAATCTTAGTTCTAGCATTATCGTTCTAACTGAATCGCAAAATACCGCTCCACTTGTAATCTAGCCCTTAATGACCTAAAGCGCTTCTCTTTTTATGCTTGGTTTTATATACTGTGTACTACATATGAAAAGTTTCCAATCACTTTACGCACAGGTAGAAAACCCTATATCCAAACTTCCTGTGACCGGAAAATGTTAGGATTTCAGAATCGTTTAGAATTTGGAATATTTGCATCTGTAAAATGGGACAGTTTAGAGAGGGGGATGGGACCAAGTGTAAACAGCAATATCTGATGTTATTTAGGCAACATTTACATGTCACAATACAACTTATACCTGTTAGCTAAAGGTAGTTTTATATCATAATTTTGTATACATAGCACCATCAGAAGGACAGTATAGTACTGTAATAAGAAATGTAATGTTTGTTGTTTTAATAAACCTAGACCATTATTTGAATTTTAAATCACTAAAATCAAACCACAGACACAGGCAGAGAAGATTGTGACGTACAGGCTGGGAAATTATTCATTAAAAAGTTTGGATTTTGGAATTCCTGGATCTGGAGATTTGTGCCTGTACTACTATAATTGCAGCTATTGAAACCAAACAGCACAGAGCAAAGTGACAGTGCCACAGGTTTTCCACCCTTAAAGGGACAGTCTACACCAGAACTGTTATAGTTTAAAAAGATAGATAATCCCTTTATTACCCATTCTCCAGTTTTACATAACCAACACTGTTATATTAATACACTTTTTACCTCTGTGATTACCTTGTATTTAAGCATCTGCAAACTGCCCCCTTATTTCAGTTCTTTTGACAGACTTGCATTTTAGCCAATCAGTGCTGACTCCTAGGTTCTCCAAGTGCGAGAGCTCAATGTTATCTATATAGCACACATGAACTAATGCCCTCTAGTTTTGAAAAAATATCAAAATGCATTCAGCTTAGAGGCAGCCTTCAAGTTTTAAGAAATTAGCATATAAGCCTACCTAGGTTTAGCTTTAAACTAAGAATACCAAGAAAAAAAAATTGCATGCCCTATCTGAATCATGAAAGCTTATTTTTGACTAGACTGTCCCTTTAAGAACACTCGGAGCTTAGCCCCTTACGTTTTTACTCTACTTGTCACTAATCTGCTTCTAACCTACACCTCCCTACATTTAGCCACCAATCAGCAAGTGCTACCCTGGTGCTGAACCAAAGATGAGCCAGCTCGTAAGCTTTCATTCCTGCTTTTTCAAATAAAGATACCAAGAGAACGAAGACATTTTATATTAGGAGTAAATTAAAAAGTTGCTTAAAATTGCTGCTCTAACTGAACCATGAAAGAAAAAATGTGGGTTCAGTGTCCCTTTAACTCAATGTATAAAGCTATCTTTTTTTTGTTTGGTTAAACTCTTGGCAGAACTAGCTAGATCTGGCTATTTAGAATGAATGTAAAATCATTTCTTGTGTGTATTTAGGATAATTCATTTTCAATTCCAAATATTTGTAAAGCCATTACTGGATGAATATTATTAGCTCTTACGTGTATGGCCTCAAGGCAACAGTTACAGAATTAACACCTGAAATATCCCAGAGCTGTGGCACTCACTATCCTCTTGATATGACTTGACAGTCTGTTCTCTGATCCCAAACATGATCTGGGGTTTGTGTTCATTATTTGCAGGAATTTGACTGATCTCTGCAGCCTGCATCATCATGTAAATCTCTTAACTGCCTTTTACTGCTCTGAAAGTCTGTAATGAGCCGATAGTTATAAATAGATTCAACTGGAAACTCCTTAAACTGAATGTTAACTTTCATGATAAAGTGCCCGTTTTAAAAAAAAAAATATTAAAAACAGGGGCACTTTCATTCATGAAAGTTTACATTGCAGCGGATTTTACAAATACCTTCTCCTGAAACACCGGATCGCCGATCGCCCCGCCTGCTTCTTCCTGCTGTACTAACACAGCAATGACAAAACCGTCTTCCTCCAATCACGCCGTGGCCTCACCAGATGAACGCTCCTGGGGGGGAAGCCGTGATTGGAAAGTACAGAGGAGCTGCAGGCGTGGGATCGGAGTTCCGGTATTTCAGGAGAAGAAGGTATTTGTAAAATCCGCTGCAATGTAAACTTTCATGATAAAGTGCCCCTGTTTTTAATAGTTTTTTTTAAAAACGGGCATTGATTCATGAAAGTTGACATTCACTTTAAACCTCAAAATAGAAACATTTCTAATTGTATTTACTTCTTTTAATAACCATTGTCATCATCCAACTGCTTTCAGGAACTTTTTTTTTTTTTAAATCATTAAAGGGACACTGAACCCAATTTTTTTTTTCTTTCGTGATTCAGATAGAGCATGCTATTTTAACCAACTTTCTAATTTACTCCTATTATCAAATTTTCTTAATTCTCTTGGAATCTTTATTTGAAATGCAAGAATGTAAGTTTAGATGTCGGACCATTTTTGGTGAATAACCTGGGTTATTCTTGGTGATTGGTGTATAAATTCATCCACCAATAAAAAAAAGTGCTGTCCAGAGTTCTGAACCAAAAAAGAAGCTTAGATGCCTTTGTTTTCAAATAAAGATAGCAAGTGAAGAAAAATTGTTAATAGGAGTAAATTAGACAGTTACTTGAAATTGCATGCTCTATCTGAATCACGAAAGAAAAAAAAATTGGGTTCTGTGTCCCTTTAAAGGGATATGAAACTCATTTTTTTCCTGATTTAGATAAAGCATGTGACTTTTAAACAGCTTTAAAATGTATTATATTATCAAATTTCCTTCATTCTCTTGGTATCTGTTGTTGATCAGCAGGGATGTAAGCTCAGGAGCATGCACGTGTCTGGAGCACTTTATGGCAGCAGTTTTGTAAAAATGATGTCCATTTGCAAGATCACTAGATGGCAGCACTATTTCCTACAATGTAGTGCTCCTGATGCCTACCTAGGTATCTCTTCATCAAAGAATATCATGGGAATTAAGCAATTTTTGACAATAGAAGTAAATTGGAAACTTTTTTAAAAATTGTATGCTCTGTCTGAATCATGAAAGAAAAAAAATGAGTTTCATGTCCCTTTAACTCCCATGAATAGGGGGTTAAACACAACTAACTCCTTAGGAGTCACAACACATTACAGAAGGACACAACCCAGTGATTGGTGGCTATATGGATATGCGCCTCCTAATTGGCTAATCATCTGTCTCCTGATCAGGTGCTACAATGTGTTATGGCTTTGCAAGGGTTAAACACATACATAGCAAGGGAGAGTACAGATAACATAACATGTGCTGACAAACTAGAGCATTATATTTTAGCATTAGGTTGTCACTTTAAAACATGTGACAGGTTAATGATTTTGGTTACGCATCATTGACCTAAGGTTTAAAATATTAAGTATCCAGAATCCTAATATTGTCACAGGTTCCCCCTGTTCCCCCTGTCAGTGTTTTTTCCCTGTTTTGTTTGCCATGTGCTGCTGGCAGACATTTTACTCACCTCTCTTCCTGACTCTGGTGCATACTGTGTGATGCTGCTCATTTCCTGCACTTCCTTTTATGGCCAGACTGGTGTACATCATCCGTGTGAGACAGGATGCAGTCTCAGAATTGTGATGCCATCACTTATTATTTAAAGGGCCTCTGTTCAGTATACTTTGCCCTTGCATTGTCTCCGACCTTTTTGTGAGAGCTCCTGTGTATTACCTGGCTGTCTGACGTCCCTCCTGGTTCCTGATCCCTGGCTTGTTCCTGACTCTGCTGTTCTCCTTGTTCCTGATTCCGGCTCGACAGACTACTCGCTTTGGCTCCTGACTCGGCTCGTCTGACTACCAGCTCTGGTTTTGATTCCTGGCTTGTTATTTGACTTGTGGACTTTTTATTATTTTTTGCTATTAATAAAGGTGTGATTATTTTTGCACTTCTCATCTCAGTCTGATTCCTGGCACCCTGACACCCCCAAGGCTATTAAAGGGACACACTGTATTTACTATGAACCCATAGAAAATGGCCACACTGTATTTATTATTATTATTGAACCCACAGAAAAGGGTGCATGCTGTATTGTTATTGAACCCACGTATAAGGGTGCATGCTGTATTGTTATTGAACCCACGTATAAGGGTGCATGCTGTTTTATTATTGAACTCACAGGAAAGAGTATATGCTGTATTTGTTATTGAACCCACTTATAAGGGTGCCTGCTGTATTTGTTATTGAATCCACTTATAAGGGTGCCTGCTGTATTGTTATTGAACCTACAGGTAAGGGTGCATGCTGTATTTGTTATTGAACCCACTTATAAGGGTGCCTGCTGTATTGTTATTGAACCTACAGGTAAGGGTGCATGCTGTATTTGTTATTGAACCCACTTATAAGGATGCATGCTGTATTGTTATTGAACTCACAGGAAAGAGTATATGCTGCATTTGTTTTTGAACCCACTTATAAGGGTGTCTGCTGTATTTGTTATTGAACCCACTTATAAGGGTGCCTGCTGTATTGTTATTGGACCTACAGGTAAGGGTGTATGCTGTATTTGTAATTGAACCCACTTATAAGGGTGCCTGCTGTATTGTTATTGGACCTACAGGTAAGGGTGTATGCTGTATTTGTAATTGAACCCACTTATAAGGGTGCCTGCTGTATTTTTATTGAACCCACAGGTAAGGGTGTATGCTGTATTTGTTATTGAACCCACTTATAAGGGTGCCTTGTGTATTGTTATTGAACCCACTTATAAGGGTACATGCTGTATTGTTATTGAACCCACTTATAAGGGTGCATGCTTTATTTGTTATTGAACCCACAGATAAGGGTGCATGCTGTCTTGTTATTGAACCCAGAGATAAGGGTGCCTTGTGTATTGTTATTGAACCCACTTATAAGGGTGCATGCTGTATTGTTATTGAACCCACTTATAAGGGTGCATGCTGTATTGTTATTGAACCCACAGATAAGGGTGAGTGCTGTATTGTTATTGAACCCACTTATAAGGTTGCCGGCTGTATTGTTATTGAACCTACAGATAAGGGTGTATGCTGTATTTGTTATTGAACCCACTTATAAGGGTGCCTAGTGTATTGTTATTGAACCCACAGATAAGGGTGTATGCTGTATTTGTTATTGAACCCACTTATAAGGGTGCATGCTGTATTTGTTATTGAACCTACTTATTAGGGTGCCTTGTGTATTGTTATTGAACCCAGAGATAAGGGTGCATGCTGTATTTGTTATTGAACCCACTTATAAGGGTGCATGCTGTATTGTTATTGAACCCACCCACGTATAAGGGTGTATGCTATATTGTTATTGAACCCACAGATAAGGATGCATTCTGTATTTGTTATTGAACCCACCATAAAGGGTGCATGCTGAGGGATGGGTAATAGTGATATTAAAGTCTAAATTATTCTTTCACATTTAGAAAGAACATGCTGGTTAAAGGGACTTTTTAATTTACTTCATTCTCTTGCTATCCATTGATTTAAAGCATACATAGGTAGGCTTCTGGTAGTACCTTGCTGCTCTAGAAATGTCAGGGGCAGTCTAGTAAAAACTAAACTTTCATGATTTAGATAGGGCATGTAATTTTAAACAACTTTCCAATTTACTTTTATCAGCAATGTTGCTTTGTTCTCTTGGTATTCTTAGTTGAAAGCTAAACCTAGGTAGGCTTATATGCTAATTTCTTAGCCCTTAAAGGCTGCCTCATATCTGAATACATTTTGACAGTTTTTCACAACTAGAGGGTGTTAGTTCATGTGTGCCATATAGATATATACAAGCAAAACTGTAATAATAATATGCTAGAACATTTTCTTTTTGGACTGTTATATCCCTTTATGATGTTTTCAGTGGATAAACAAATAAGCCATTATTTCCTGCTCCATAGCAGAGGACAATAGCCACAAGGGAAACCTTTAAAAGATGTAAATGGGCCCGCTGCCAGATACACCTGGCTGCCAGTTAGAACATTTTTGATACTTAATACATTCCACGTCATCACTTATTTCACATCTGAAAAAGGTGCCTGAGCGCATTGTTTTACCTGCTTTGTGGTTTCCCTATTTTAGAATTCTCAGGTTTGTGTAGTGCGTGGGTTTCATTTATTGTGTGCAGATAACTGAGTTAGCTCAGAGAATAAGAATCTGTGTTAAAGAATATGAAAGTTGCCTAACCTGTTTATAATAATAGAGGCAAAGCACACCTGCTTATATAGCAATGATCACAACCAGGATATAGAACATGATGAACAGCTCACTATACCTTGTAGTGTCATGTAACCACTGCCCATTGTGGGAGGGTCACTATGCACAGTGATTCCACCTTATATTGAGGACATATGTGTAGTCAGAAGCTGATGTGCTAACTCTCCTGGACAATGGGCCAGAACTCTTCGGTCCAGGAAATAGTAATTCAGCAAGACAAGGCAGATATAATATGTGAGATATTTAGCAATGGGGTGGTCCATGCCTCCCAAAAACTAAAGGAATACCTGGGCTTTGAAGACCCACTTGGCTCCCTCTGCCCAAGCACTGATACTTTGAATGACATCTTCCTTGTGAACTTTATTACCTTCTGCATTGAAAAGGGGGTGGAAGAAAGGATAACAACAGCCAAATTGAGCAAACAGCAGTCCCTCTTGTTTGGTGTTGATTGGATCTGGACACTGCATGGTCCTGATAAATTGGTGAAGCTTCAAATAGCTGTGCAGGCACTTCAGATGGCAGAGTCCAACATCAATGAAACAAATAACCAAAGCTTATTAAATATTTGCAATACTAAGGAAATACAACTTGCTGATATATACAAAGACAAGAGTCGGTTTGAAAAGCTGGAAGAGTTTTGTAGACTGATAGGAGCAGATTGCATGGGGTTATTTATGGTGTATGGGTTACCAGGACGACCTAAGGATATACGGGGAGTGCTTTTGGACAGTGTCAACAAGGAAAATGCAAAATCCCTTATGTTAAGAGAACACGCATTGCAAAATTTCATCCTTAACACAGATACCTTCATCCCTGCACGAGAGATGCTTGAAAAGTGTATGACAAGAAAAAATGGTCAGAAAAACATTGGAAAGGTCTATATCAACTTCCTTTGATATCTGTCAAATATTCAATATATGCCATATTCTTGACAAATTAACTCAAATAATGTTGCACAGGCTCATATCATTTTTATAGAACATTGGAATCTGTAGAATATGCACTATAAGATCAAAATGAGATAATTACATTTATACTTTGATCAAGGTCCTGTAAACCTGTAAAAGATCCTTTATGCTGCTTAAACAGCAGAAGTGTGTGAAAATAAATGAGCACATTTACATGTTGTAGATAAATGATTCATTTGCACAAGTTAAAGTCCTTAATTTACATGCCCTGAAGCTGTTTGTAAATGTGTCATAACTATTTTTATTATATTATATCAACGGTACATTATATTTTTAACTTTTTAAATATGATTGATATTACATAAAATGTATATAAATATTTGTATTATTATATAGAGATGTAATATATTATTTTTCATCCAATAAAGTTTATGGAAAAAATAAATAAATTATGTGCTGTGCATATTTGTATTTTTATGACATCTAAGCAAGTAAAGATCTGAAATGATTATGCCCCCCCCCCCCCGCCTGGGCACTGCAGAGTTATAATTGGTTGCAAACATTTTTATCTACCTAAGCTCAAGTAGTGAAATCTGAAACTTCTGTTTTTCTTAGCAAACCTCAGCTCACAAAATGTGATTGTTTAATTTTTAACTAGTTACAGACATAATGGGATTGTGTGTATCTATGTAACAATGTGTATGTAGGAATAAAATTAGCTCTATCCTTTATTTTATGGCTTATGTATGTTGAAGTATTTTTTAACCATCTTTGGATTGTTAGAGGTTTTATTTATACACAAAAGTCTAGTGCCATCTAGTGGTTATAATGGCTATTCACAATAGTCATTTGGAATTAAAACATTTGGCATGTATTATTATCATTATTATTATCGGTTATTTCTAGAGCACCAACAGATTCCGCAGCGCTAATTATTATATAAATGTAAAAGTAAGCATGGTAAAAATAGTTCAATAAAATGTGTTAAAAATAAAACTGAAACTATCAGAAGTGCGTGACTGTACAATTAAGTCCTGGGGGCGTGTGATTTTGCTCTGGGTAAAAAGTCAGGCACACTACCCAGTACACAGCTAGATTAAATCTAACCCTTCAATCTTGCTTTTAATTTAGCTGTGTGCTTGCAAGAGAGTGCCAGATTGTTTGTGGTGTGTTAATATCACTAATAGCATTGCAGATGTCTGTGAGGAAGAGCCCTTCACATGGTCCTGGGCTATCACCATTTAGCCAAATGCTGTAACTAGCTCTTCCATTTTGCTTTTAATCTAGCTGTATGCTTGCTATGTGTTGTGTTTGTGTATGTGTGTAGATGTATGTATGTAAAAATATATATATATTAATCCCACGTAGGGTCCTGCGCTCACTTTTCTCAACGCAGCTGCCCAGGGTGCATTTAAGTAAACAATAGCCAGCACCAGTTGAAAGCACTCACTGGGTCTTGCACAACTCAATAAATCAAAGTTTATTCACAGTAACGTTTCAGGGGTGTTAGCCCCGTCCTCAGACTGGTCTGAGGACGGGGCTAACACCCCTGAAATGTTACTGTGAATAAACCTTGATTTATTGAGTTGTGCAAGACCCGGTGAGTGCTTTCAACTGGTGCTGGCTATATATATATATATATATATATATATATATATATATATATATATATATATATATATATACAGTGGGGCAAAAAAGTATGTAGTCAGCCACCAATTGTGCAAGTTCTCCCACTTAAGAAGATGAGAGAGGCCTGTAATTTTCATCATAGGTATACCTCAACTATGAGAGACAAAATGTGGAAACAAATCCAGACAATCACATGGTCTGATTTGGAAAGAATTTATTTGCAAATTATGGTGGAAAATAAGTATTTGGTCAATATAAAAAGTTAATCTCAATACTTTGTTATATATCCTTTGTTGGCAATGACAGAGGTCAAACGTTTTCTGTAAGTCTTCACAAGGTTGTCACACACTGTTGCTGGTATGTTGGCCCATTCCTGCATGCAGATCTCCTCAAGAGCAGTGATGTTTTGGGGCTGTCGCTGGGCAACACAGACTTTCAACTCCATCCAAAGGTTTTCTATGGGGTTGAGATCTGGAGACTGGCTAGGCCACTCCAGGACCTTAAATGCTTCTTACAAAGCCACTCCTTCGTTGCCCGGGGGGGGTGTTTGGGATCATTGTCATGCTGAAAGACCCAGCCACGTTTCATCTTCAATGCCCTTGCTGATGGAAGGAGGTTTGCACTCAAAATCTCACGATACATGGCCCCATTCATTCTTTAATGTACACGGATCAGTCGTCCTGTTCCCTTTGCAGAGAAACAGCCCCAAAGCATGATGTTGCCACCCCCATGCTTCACAGTAGGTATGGTCTTCTTTGGTTGCAACTCAGCATTCTCTCTCCTCCAAACACGACGAGTTGTGTTTCTACCAAACAGTTCTACTTTGGTTTCATCTGACTATATGACATTCTCCCAATCCACTTATGGATCATCCAAATGCTCTCTAGCATACTTCAGATGGGCCCGGACATGTACTGGCTTAAGCAGGGAGACACGTCTGGCACTGCAGGTTCTGAGTCCCTGGCGGCGTAGTGTGTTACTGATGGTAGTCTTTGTTACGTTGGTCCCAGCTCTCTCAGGTCATTCACTAGGTCCCCCCATGTGGTTCTGGGATGTTTGTTCACCGTTCTTGTGATCATTTTGACCCCACATGGTGAGATCTTGTGTGGAGCCCCAGATCGAGGGAGATTATCAGTGGTCTTGTATGTCTTCCATTTTCTAATTATTGCTCCCACAGTTGATTTCTTCACACCAAGCTGCTTGCCTATTGCAGATCAGTCTTCCCAGCCTGGTGCAGGTCTACAATTTTGTTTCTGGTGTCCTTCGACAGCTCTTTGGTCTTCACCATAGTGGAGTTTGGAGTGTGACTGTTTAAGGTTGTGGACAGGTGTCTTTTATACTGATAACAAGTTCAAACAGGTGCCATTAATACAGGTAATGAGTGGAGGACAGAGGAGCCTCTTAAAGAAGAAGATACAGGTCTGTGAGAGTCAGAAATCTTGCTTGTTTGTAGGTGACCAAATATTTATTTTCCACCATAATATGCAAATAAATTCTTTCCAAATCAGACAATGTGTTTTGTCTCTCATAGTTGAGTTATACCTATGATGAAAATTACAGGCCTCTCTCATCTTCTTAAATGGGAGAACTTGCACAATTGGTGGCTGACTACATACGTTTTTGCTCCACTTTATATATATATATATATATATATATATATATATATATATATATATATATATATATATATATATATATATACACAGGGCTCAAAATTTCAGGTTGTAAGCTACTAGCCAGGCCAAAATGTTACTCGCTACTTCTGATACTACCGACTACCTGCCCACACCACGCCCTCTGCCCCACCCCTTCTTTGCATATATTTTGCCATTGTGCAGTAATTTAAAAAAATAAATATTTTATACCTTAACAAATTAAACAATGCTACATACAGTAATAGATTAACAAAAATAAGTGCATAGCAGTTAGAAACATCAACTAGAGGTTCTGGGGAAGACAACAGCTGGATAGAAAAAGGAAGTTGTTGAACATAGAGAGTGCAGAAAGTAATGACAATCATGGAAGGTCATAGCAGATCTGGAGATTTTATTTTTTTATAATTATCATCTTGTCTCGCTCTTAACTGTCTTTCTCCCCTCCCTCCTCTCTTCAGTCTCTCATCTCCCTTCTCTCTCAAGCCATATATTCTCTTTACACTCTTTCCCCTCTCTCATATATCTTCACTCTTTTTTTTCTCCACTCTCTCATAAAACTACCTTCTTCTCTACTTTTATTTTTCCTCTCCAATCTCTCTCTCTCTGCCTGTTTATCCTCTCAGAAGTCTAAGCACTAAAGGTGTTCTGACAGCCCTAGAGGAATAACATATCTCTTTAGATAATAGTTTCAGCACATAGCCCAAAATGTGTGTTTTGAATAAAGTTGATTCAACATTCATTCAATAACTTTCACTTCCCACCATTACATTTCCAATCACCATTATATATATACAGGGCTCAAAATTTCCACTAGCCATTGGCGAGTGAAAATTTAACAGTGGCGAGTGAAAGTTAGTGAGTAAATGTTGGGCTACCTGCTACAAATATTATGTAAAGGGATACTATATATCCATAAAAGGGCAAGGGGATGATATTCCTCTAGGGCTATAGGGATCCTATTAGGGCATAGACTGTTCTTCTGAGAGGGTAAACAGGGGCAGAGAAAGATTGGAGAGGAAAAGTGAGAGTGGAGAAAAGGATAGTGTTAAAGGGATAGTAAACACCAAAAATTTTATTGTTTAAAAAGATAGATAATCCCTTTATTTACCATTCCCCAGTTTTGCATAACCAACACGGTTATAGAAATATACTTTTTACCTCTGTGAATACCTTGTATCTAAGCTTCTGCAAACAGCCTCCTTATCTCAGATCTTTTGACAGACTTGCATTTCAGACAATTAGTGCAGACTCTTAAATAACTTCACATGCGTGAGCACAAACAGCTATATTACAAGTTATGCGCGCTATAGGGAAATTAACGAACGCAACAAAAGCTACTATAGCTTACAAGTTTTCAAACAGCCGGCTTGTGCGTGCGGTATGGTGCTTTTAAGCTCCATACTGCACACAATACAAGTTCTGTTTTGACGTGCTCATGCACGCTTTCCCCATTGACATCAATGAGGAGAGTGGGTAAGAAAAAAGTCTAACACCTGCAATCGTGGAAAGAAAAGCTCAGTAACACAGCCCCATTGATGTCTATGGGGAAAAAAAACCTAACGTTTAAGCCTAACATGAACCCCGAGTCTAAACACCCCTAATCTGCCCTCCACCGACATCGCCGACACCTACATAATGTTATTAAACCTTAAAGTGAATATAAATTTTGATGCTAAAGTGCCCAGTTTTTAAAACTTTGATTAAAAACAGGGGCACTTTAATTCATAAAAATTTACATTTCACTCCTGTTGTGACAAAAAACTTACCTTTTAAACTTCACAACAGCTGCTGCTTCCTCCGGTCTCACAAGCCATTTCTGATGTCAGAAATGATTGATAGGTCATCCTCCAATCACAGCTTCCCCCCGGGGGATTCAGTGTCTGATTCACTGCTGTGATTGGAGGAAGCCGATGCCTCATTTTAGACCCAGGAAGAGGCTTTGAAACAGGTGGAGGAAGCTGGAGCTGCTGTGAAGATTAAAAGCTAAGTTTTTTTTCACAACAGGAGTGAAATGAAAACTTTTATGAATTAAAGTGCCCCTGTTTTTTTTTTTTTGTTTCAAAAGTTTATTGAGATTCAAATTTTTACATAGAAATAAACATACAAAATAAAATCAATTACAGTCTTGAATCATTTTGCGTCTTACTTTTGAGGGGGTGTGGATAGGGGGGGTGGGAAGGGGGAGGGAAGTTCAGGTAATGTTACAATAATTATCAATGTTGAGAGGAGGAGTCATTGTACAATAAAGTGTACCGTCCAGGCCTGCATGTGTTTCTAGCTTTGCTTTCTGAGGTTTTTTTTTTTTTTTTTTTTTTCCTTTTTTTTCCTTTTCATTCAGAAGAGGAGTGCATGTAGGTTTCCCACACAAGGAGCATCTGGGCGTATAAGTCTAAAGTTTTATTTTTCATGTAAAAGTATTCTTCCATAGATATAGTGCGATGGCACTCTGCAAGCCAGTGTGCCAGGGAGGGGGTCTTATCTGATTTCCAGTTTCTTGCAATCAGAATTTTAAAACTATTGCTCAGGATATGAAATAGTTTTTTTAACGGAGTAGAAAGTTTTCTCGGGGTCTTGTTAAAGAGCCATAAGCAAGGGTCTAAGGGAGTGGGTATTCCTAGTATTTTACTAGATTCCTGCGCTACCTCGTTCCAAATAGGTATTAATTTACTGCATTGCCACCATATGTGGGACAAGTGGCACTCTTCAGATCCACATCTCCAGCATTGAGCTGATTTAAGTTTATATATTTTTTTACATCGTTCTGGTGTTAGGTACCATCTTTGAAGTATTTTTAAATTAAGCTCAACGAATTTGCAGGAGATTGAGGTTTTTTTAATATTTGTGAAAATTTGCAAGGCATCTGTGTAAGTAATTTCTATTCCCAATTCAGTGTTCCATCTGTCTATGTAATATGGTAGAGCTCCGTGCGGTTGTTGTGATAGGAGGGAGTGTGTAAGAGATAGAGCGTGTCTGGTTGGGGTGCTTTTATGGCAAATAGATTCGAAGGGTGTCATTGTCCTAATCATGTTATTGGATTGTGGGTGTGAAGTGATATATGATTGACACTGTCTATAGAAGAACCAGTCTCCAAGGACGGAGAGGCCCTCAGAGACTAGCTCCTCCACGGTAGGGGAGTGTTGTTCATTTCCCAAGTGGTGGATCTGTAGGGATCTGATGGAGCTACCCGCAAGTCTAGCTGCCATTGAGAGGCCAGGTTGGAATTCGTTATTGTGTGTTAACGGTGTTAAAGGTGAGAGTTTTGTCGATATATTGGGGTACTCAGTCAAAACTCTGTCCCAGACTCTGAAGGTTTCTGATATAATTTGTGTGGTGGTTTTTAAGAATCTATCTCTGTCCCTTGGCGACCAGCAGAGTTGGCCCAGGTGTTGGTTGTGTGTCATGTCATGTTCAAGTTGTACCCATGATTTATCGTTTAGGTTCGAGCACCAATCTATAATTCGTTGTAAAAATGTAGCTTGTCTGTATCTATGGAGATCTGGGACTCCGAGGCCTCCCATTTGTATGGGAAGGAGCATTATCTTTTTGCTAATTCTCGCTCTATTGTTGAGCCAAATGAAGTTTAAGATGTTTGATTGCAGGGTGTTGAGGTAGTTTGTAGGAAGGGGGATGGGTAGAGTTTGAAAAAGGTAGAGGAGTCTTGGAAGGACGTTCATTTTAATTACGTTGATCCTCCCTAACCATGAAATATGCTTCCTTTTCCAGGAGGAGAGATCTGTGATAATTCCTTTAAGGAGTGGTTTGTAATTTAAAGTAAAAAGGTGATCTGGGGATGGCGTGAGTTGGATACCTAGGTATTTTAGTGAGCTTGTTTGCCAGCGGAATGGGCATATGTGTTTGATTAAGTCTATTTCCGTCGTTGGGACATTAATGTTCATAATTTCTGATTTCGTTTTATTAATTAGAAAGTTAGATACAATGCTAAATTCGTCTAACTGATGTATGATGTGTGGTATAGTGGTTAGAGGGTTAGTGATGCAGAACAGCACATCATCGGCATATAACATAATCTTGTGATGTGAGTTGTGTATTTGTAGACCTGTTATTAGGGGGTGGTTTCGTATTTTATGTGCTAGTATTTCTATTACGCAGGCGAATAGCAGCGGGGAGAGGGGGCAGCCCTGTCGTGTACCGTTTGTGATATGAAATGGGGCCGAAAGGGAACCATTTACGCGGACCCTGGCTGTTGGGGTAGAGTACATGGCGAACACCCGATTAATAAAGTCTTGACCCACACCCATTTTTCGTAATACCGCTCTCAGAAACTGCCAACCAACGCGGTCGAACGCCTTCTCCGCGTCGGTCGACAGAACTAAGAGCGGGATTTTTTTGTGTGTAGCGTATTCTATAAGTTGTGTAACCCGGACAGTATTGTCTTTTGCTTCCCTGGTTGGTACGAAGCCGACCTGATCTTTTTCAATTAGTTGCGGTAGCACTGTGTTTAGTCTTACTGCGAGAATTTTAGCGTATATTTTTAAGTCTGTATTTAGGAGTGAGATTGGCCTGAAGTTTTCTACATAATCAGGGCTTTTTCCAGGTTTTGGTATAATGGAGATGAAAGCTTCCAGTGTCCTAGTGGGGAAAGGGTTCTCCGGTGTTATCGAGTTAAAGAGAGATAGAAGGTGCGGGGAAAGGAGATCTATGTATTTTTTATAGTAATAGTTAGTGTAGCCATCAGGGCCTGGGGCTTTGTCCGTGGGGAGGTCTTTTATGGTTCTTTTAATTTCAAGTAGGGTAAAGGGGTTTTGTAGAAAAGTTTGTTGTTCTTCTGTCAGTTCTGGGAGTTTAACGTCTGATAAGTATTTGTCAATAAAGGATGCGTTGGGTTCTGAATTATGTGTATGTGAGTCTGTGGGTTTCGTAGTAAGGTTGTATAGTTTTTCATAGTAGGAACGGAAGGCTTCAGCGATGTTTGAAGTGTCATAATGTGTTTTGTTGTGGGACTTTATTGAGAGAATGTAGTCGCGTTGGGTTTTGCGTTTTAATTTGCGGGCAAATAGTCTACTGCATTTGTTGTCTCCTTCGTAATGTGTCTGCTTGAGTTTGAAGGCAAATGCTTTGCATTCTTTATCTAGAAGGTTGGTCACTGTCTGTTTTGTCTCTTGTAATGTTTTAGCTAATTGTGGGTTGTCAGGTGTTCTTTTAAGTTGTGATTCTAGATCATTTGCTTTATTCAAGGAGTCATGTAGCAGTTGTCTCTGTTGTTTTTTGTAATGGGAGTGCATGCTCATTAATTCACCTCGTATAGTTCCCTTATGCGCCTAGAGTTAATATTAAAATCGAAGAATTCTTTTATTGCTTTTTGAATTTTATCATTGTATAGTGGATGATCTAATAATTCCTCATTGATTTTCCATATGTAAGTAGAAGGGGAAGCTGAGGGCCATTGTATTGTGCATGAGACTATAGAGTGGTCTGACCAGGTCGCTGGGATTATGGATGATTGTGTAGTTAATGAGAGAGTAGTTACATCAGTTAGTATGTAATCTATGCGAGAGAAACGTGAATGTGGATGAGAAAAGAACGTAAAATCATCTGTCTCAGGGTGATGTATTCTCCAAACATCATGTAGTGCCAAATCCCTTAAGCGTTGCTTTATTACCGTCAGTGCTCTATGTGGTGTTGATGAAGTGTGATTCGAGTTATCTCGGTACGGGTCTAGGGATACATTAAGGTCTCCTCCCATTATTAACATACCCTTGGCCACTTCTAAGAGTTTCCCAGTGAGGGAGGTTATGAATTTGTCTTGTCCAGTGTTTGGAGCATAGGCGCTTACTAAGGTGGTAATAGTGTTAAATAGTTTCCCCACTAGTATTATATATCTACCTTCTATGTCTTTATGTGAATCGAGTAACTGAAAAGGTATACCCTTCTTTATTAAAATTCCAACTCCATTAGTCTTGGTACTGTTTGAGGAGTAATATGAG